>NC_135783.1:354901821-354959321 GCF_051106095.1 Pogona vitticeps | reverse complement strand
CCTCTTCCTTCCTTCCTTCCTTCCTTCCTTCCTTCCTTCCTTCCTTCCTTCCTTCCTTCCTTCCTTCCTTCCTTCTTTCCTTCCTTCCTTCCTTCCTTCCTTCCTTCCTTCCTTCCTTCCTTCTCTCTCCTCTTCCTTCCTTCCTTCCTTCCTTCCTTCCTTCCTTCCTTCCTTCCTTCCTTCCTTCCTTCCTTCCTTCCTTCCTTCCTTCCTTCCTTCCTTCCTTCCTTCCTTTTCTTTTAAGAGGTACACATCATTCCACCCTCAGCCCATCCAAGTTATGGGGCCTTTCACCTTCAAAAACAAAACTCTGAGGCGTCAAAAATCTGAACATGTTCATGGTTCATGTTTACTATTCATGTTCATGATGTGGAGGAAAGGGTCCAAGCAAGGGGATTTTTAAAGGGTCATCCACTCAAGTGTAAGTGCAGAACAAGGTTGTTGTTTTTTAAAAGCACAACTACATGGAAGGAATAAATTATAGTATCCTTGCCAACTGCAATAGCTTTAACATGGGTGGGGGAGGCTGGACAAATTCATAGGGGGTGGGGCTGTCAGTGGCTTCTGCTTATGATGGACGTAGTTCCTGGGGAAGCCAATCATGTTCTGTTCCTGCCTTCCTTGGGGTTTATCCCCCGAGGCTACAGGTTGACCCCTGTGGACTCTGCTCATTGACCTGAAGTCCCAGTCGAACGAAACCTTTCTTCTGATCCGGTGTGGCTCTTATAGTAGCCTCATTCCACAACTGCCCAAAGAGGCCCAAACTGGGTCAGAATGAAGATCATGAGCTTCAGCAGGGGGAAAAAATAATATGAAGTTCTATATTTAGGCAGGAAAAAGTCAGATGCAGACCCATAAGATGAGCGCTGCCAGCTTTGCAGAAGTACACCTAGAAAAGGAATGAGGGGGGAGGGTTAGCAGACCACTGGTTCACAGCCCTGAGTAAGCCAGGTGGTTGTGAGCCGCTGTAGTAGACCGCAGGCCCAACATGAGTCAAGAGCATGATCAGCAGCATTGACAAGAAAAAGCAGATGGGAGTCCTTTGTTGCATCGACAGAAGTGCCACATATCCAACGGAAGTAATCATGCTACTTTGTTGATAACGGTGGTGGAAGGTCCAGACACCAAGCCTTACGAAGGAAATTGAAAGACGCGGATGGCCTGGGGAAGAGAAGGACAAGAGACAAGGTGGTCCAAAATCCGAAGGGCTGTCACTTCGAAGACGGAGCAAGGCAGCTTGGTATGGCTTCAGTGTAAGACCCAAAGCAATAGGTTGAAATTGCAAGAAAAAAGATTTCAACTAAACCCGAGAGAGAACAGCAAGAGTAGACATGGTCTAGAGGGGCGGGGTAAAAATCAAATAAATAAATAAATACAATAAATAAAGTTCACCAGAGGAGTGGGCTTCTACCTCAGAAGGCAGGAGGATCCTCTATGTAGGAGTTTGTTCAACACAAGTCAGATGGTCATCTGTCAAGGATGCTCTCGTGACGGGTTGCTTTAATGATGGGTTCCCTGCTCTACCGGTGGATCGGGCTCCATGGAGCTTGGGATCCCTTCCAGATTTACAATTCTGTGGTTCTATAAATGGATCACAACGTGCTTGGATTCAAAGTGGGTGGCTCAAAGCCCAGACAAGTCTTAATGACTGCATCGTGCAGAAAAAGCAAGGCGTATACTTGAAAGGGGGGAATCGCTCGAGTCACCCGTTGAGAAGACCGTTCTGACAATCGCATCATAACGGATTTAAGTAATGTGCCATTATTATGAGCAATGACCGGGGGGGGGGAACCCACCTCTGCTGTAATGACTACCATTTCTGAGTCACTCACCAAGTGACTAAAGGTGACATTTCATTCCTCTTCCCCTGCAATTTGTTTCCGTGGACTATTAAGAGAGCGTAACACCCCGTATTTAGCACTTTTATAGTGAATAATCAGTATTGATTTTATGATTAAACAGTTCATTTGAAAAAAACTGTGCTGGATAGTACAGCAGTGCAGGAGGGGCCAAAACAATGTTTGCTCTTCCCAAAGTAGAATGGCGCTCTTCCTGCTTCTCCAGTGGGTGGAAATCCTTCAGGACCACCTAAGGGCCCTTTAGAGTGGAAACACATGGTCTTCCCAGTGATGCTGGATTCCACGTCTCATCATTTCTCACCATCATCTCTGCCTGAGGATGAGAAAGGTTGGAGTCCCAAGGATATCGGGGACGGGAGAAGGTCTTCAGCCAACATCTGACAGCTGCCATGGTAAACCCACAACCACTAAATTGCCAGGGACACCAGTTTTGACAGCTTTATTGCTTGATGCCTGTTCTGAGTATGGCCTTTGTTTTCCAAAGCTGAGCAAGGGCAAAGTCATTGAAATGGAACTAAAATTATGCTCAAAGGGACCTCGTGTAAATTCAGGAGTTGAAGAGTTTGCTCCTGGCGCTAGACATGGGTGAAACAGGAGGCTATATGGGGGATGTTGGGGAGAACCATCCTTAAAAGAACCATCCTTAAGGCTCGCAAGTGGATCATGAAGGCTTAGGTCCATGTGAACAGGGACTCTCTGTCATGGGGACTCTCCGCTCATAGGAAAACACCTTGCTCAATGGAGAGAAGAAGCTCAAGGAGCGAGGGAACCCCATGAACGATGTACTGGCTGGGTGGCCCCAGAATCACTCTGTATGGCAGCTACCACAGGGAAAGGCAGAGAGATGGCATGAAGGAGGGCAAGGCCTTATGGGAGAAATCCTTCCTGGGTGAGGAATGGAGAAGGCCAGCAGGAGGCCAACACCAGAAGACCAGGAAGCAAAAAGCAACTTTGTCCAAAGGAGTTCGTAGAAGACTCGTCCGTGACGATCTGGTGGGTCGGGCAGTTGACATCGGGGAGAGGTGCTCCAACAAGTAACGTGGACCCAAACCGTGGAGAATTTTATACATGAGAGTCAGAATCTTGAACCTGATCTGGGACTCCATGGGAAACTGGTGGAGGCTGGCCAGCACTGGGGAGATGTGACTGAATTCGCTCACACACACACACACACAGTCTATTAGGGAGAACCTCGTTGGCTGGAAGTAGAAAAATTTTAACGTACAAGAAATGTGTCGTATTTTTCCATGTAAAAGACAACACTTTTTCCTAAAATCATTGGAGGGAAAACTGAGGGTCATCTTTTACACAGAAGCACGCCGAGGAGAAAACTGTGCAGTTGCAAAACTGCCTACCCTATGCTCATCAGTGGGGTCTGGAGGCACTTCTGCGCCGGGACCCACTCCCTCCGTTTCTGCTTCTGCTGCTGCTTCCCCGATCTGAAGCAGCGGGCGCTGTTCCTCCTCGCCTGCAGGTGGATCAGGAGTGGAGTGTGCATGCACACCATGGGACTTAAGAAATAGAGGGGTAAAGCAGCCATGAAAGGGCTGCAGGATCAAAGGGCTGCGATGCTGCAGCCCTTTGATTGCTGCTTTCCCCCTCCACTTCCTAAGATCGCTGCTTTCCCCCTCCACTTCCACAGCTCTTTTTGATCCTGCTTTCACAAGGCATAGGAAGTGGAGGGGGAAAGCAGCAATCTAATTTTCTTATTTGGGGTTGGAAAAGTGGGGGTCATTTTATACATGGGATTGCCTTATACACTGAAAATATGGTGCATGTTACAAGTGATAAAGATGGGCTAAAACTGTTCCCTGCATTGAGAAATGATTCTCCCAATTTTGTAATTGATCTCTGTGATTTCCTGGATTTTTTTTGGGGGGGGGAATAGTTAAAAATGCCTTACAATTCTCAGGATGATTAAAGAGTAGCATGGAATTCCAACCCCTTTTTGAAGTCAAGCAACGTTCCGTTGGCTATTATGAGGTGTAACCATTTTAGCCGATGCTACCTAAAGGAATACGTTTTCCCTTCCGGTGCTGAGAGAAATATCAGCCAGCCAGCCATCTTATGGACCCCAGAGGATTTTTTTCCTTACCTTTTGGCCTTGCTCTGGGAAGTTCATGGAGCCTCTAAAAGGCCTTCTTCCCTGGAGCAATCCCCAAAGCACCAAAGCTGCTAGGGGGTCACAATCTGTGTGCTCCCCTCCACTCACCGACTATTGACTGGGTTGACAGCTCTGTAACTCGAACTCATATCCTCAGAGACAGCAAGTGTCAGGGACTACACCATTAGCTGGCTGCCGAGCCATCTCCGCCATTCTCCGAACAGCAGTCCTGACATACTTTTTTTTGGCCCTCTCTTTACCTCATCAAATTAAATCCAGTTAACTGAGCATTCGAGAACACTCTGTTTATAAGTTGTTGCTTTTTCCTTCCACTACGTTGTCCTCCGGAAAGAGCAGTGAGGTTATTGATTTCTTGCAGTACAACAGCAGTGTGTTTACTTAAACCGGCTCCCATGTTGAAATCTTCACCAGATTTGTTGAAGGAAGATTTAAAGGGAAATAAAAGGAAAACAGCGCTGTTCCCAACAGAACGTTTGACTTTGCACGAATCGGGTGAATCTTGCAGTTCTTCTATGGATAAATAAACATTGAACTTTTTGCCTGACAGAGACCAATCACAAGCCACGGACAAGCTCTATTGCGCTGGGTAGATCCCAGATTCCTGAGCACAGAAAAGTCAGATTCTTGGTCAGTCCTGCCAGCATCCTGAGCCAGGACAGGTAATGGCCCTGCTGGCTGAGAAGTCTTGAGTTTTGCACTTCAAAAAAGGTAACTTTTTCCAAGTTCCAGCTAGAATAGAAGCAGACGCCTTGTACCCTGCAAGGCCACTGAACCCTTTGTCTCGGTTGTGTTGAACTGAGCACCAGCCACTGTCCAGAGGCTCATGCTATAGCCGTTCATCATCTTCGGGCACGGTTACGTAGAGGATCCACTCCTGGGCAGGCTTGAGTTGCCGTACTGAAGACACAGAGGAAAAAAAACCCACTGTTTTTGGTTTTTTTTTTTTTGCACAACATGCAGAAGAGTCTTCCAGAAAACGTGCTGGCCACCTTGTTCTCCTACTAGAGGTGAGAAACCTTGGAGGGGGTGTGGTTTTAATGTAATTCTCCATCAGACGGATTCAACCAAAAGCATTTCCACCAACAGCATTTCCCACTGGCCATCCCTTTAGTGGCCAGCCCAAGTGCCGCTACTTGCTCATGGCTCTCCTGTTGCCAGTTTCCTAACGGTGAAGAGGGGAGACCTAGCACCAAACATTGATAACTGCATCGGGGGAAAAGGTGGGGTATCAATTGATAAATAATCTCAGAACTGGCGAGCTGAAAGGGACCGGATGGAAGATCTAGTCCAGCCCCTCTCAAGGAGGCCCAGTGGGGAATTGAACTCCCAACCTTAGCCAGAGGCCTACGCCACTGGGCTCATTAAGGAGCACCATCATCTTCTCAGAGCTGGAGGGCACCCAATGGATCATTGACTCCAGCCCATCAAGGAGGCCCAGTGGGGGAATCAAACTCCCAACGTCTGACTCTGTAGCCAGAGACCTAAACCGTTGAGCTATCCAAACAAATCTCCTCTCTCCCTCCTTCTTCCTCCCTCTCTCTCTCTCTCTCACACACACACACTTTCACACGGTCAGCAGGCAAAGAGCCGATGCCCTTCGGAGAGCAAAGTGTGGTGCTTATAGACCACACCCAGAGCGTCAAACGTTCTCTCTGGGCGGTTTACCATTTCATTGGGCAGGCAACACACTGCCTCCCCCAGCGAGCTGGGTACTCCATTTGCCGATCTCGGAAGGATGGAAGGCGGAGTGAACCTTGAGCTGGCTACCCATGTCATGAGTTCTGGTCACTGTACTGCCGTTTCAACCGCTGTGCCAGGAGGCTCTTCAAGGGAGTCTGGCAGGACCGCACAACAAAGGATGACTCTGGTTGTTGTGGGTTTTTCGAGCTCTTTGGCCATCTTCTGAAGGTTGTTCTTCCTAACGTTTCGCCAGTCTCTGTGGCCATGGGCATCTTCAGAGGACAGCAACCAAGATGCCGGCCACAGAGATTGGTGAAACGTCAGGAAGAACAACCTTCAGAACACGGTCAAAGAGCCCGAAAAACCTACAACAACCATTAGATCCTGGCCGTGAAAGCCTTTGCGAATATAAAGGATGACTCTCTTCTCCTGACAGAACGCTCATGGGAATCCAAGTGAGACTCTTATGTAGGCTTCGTTGGAGGCCGCCATCTTGCACGGCTGTCCCGGCGCAAGGACGCCCTGGCTGTTGGGGGAATAAGCAAAGGTCCCTCCTCTGCCAGCAGAGGGATCTGCCAGCGGAAGGACTAAGACCTGCCAGCTGCAGAGCCTGAGATGGACGGAGACAGGGCAGAGCTGAGCTATCCAAGATGCAAAAAAGGTCCCACGTACCCAGGCTGGGAGGGTTTTGGAATTGAGACATGCACCGCTATCTCCTCAGCTGGCCCTCAACCCCCCCCCCCCCGGCCAGAGAGGATTCTGCTACTCAGCAACAAGAAATGCACAAGATGGATGAAGTCACCCCTGAAATTCTGGAGAAACCTCTCTCGCTCGAGTAGGACCATCGATCCATCGAGCTCAGCTTGACTTCTTCCTCACCCATAACCCCGCATCCTCTTCTCCGCTCGGTGCTGCTTAAAGCACCCTCTGACAGAACAGGAGGACTTCCGCCAACGAAATATGTGCTCGGACACTGTGCTAAATCATCCTAGCCGGCATCAGATTCGAATTAACGCCCATGGATCAGGCTTTAGCCATAAACAGCATTTATGATTTGGTCTCATCAGAAGGTAACATTTCTTTTGGTTAGCTGTGCCAATTTCCTAGGTTTTTTTTAAAAAGGAAATACACTGTCTCCTCTTAATTGTGTATTTACCTCATTAGCATAATTATCCTCTATTATGCAATTAGTTTTCATATGTGTAATCATTTGAACATGTCATTATGTTTAATTACACCATTAAAAATAAGACATGAGATGAAATCCATACCCTTTGATTGGCAGGTCCATGGAGGGCGTGCAGGAAACATAGGGCGGAAGGTGGAGGTCCCCGTTCTTTCCCCGTTATTTTTATATTTCAAAGACGCAAGCTATTTTTTTTACATTTGGGGAGGGGTGGAAGTTCAGGGTGGGGTAGCCAGAAAATGGTGCTTATACCACCAGCAAGAGCCACCGTGTTTCCCCCAAAATAAGACAGGGTCTTATATTAATTTTTGCTCCAAAAATTGCATTGGGGCTTATTTTCAGGGCATGTTTTATTTTTTTCATGGCACAACCATCTACATTTATTCAAATACAGCCATGTCATCTTCTTCTGGTTGCTGCACAAGGGTAGAGAGGTGGGGTTTCACTTTGCTGGGGCTTATTTTTGGGGTAGGGCTTCTATTACGAGCATCCTGAAAAATCAGACTAGGGCTTATTTTGAGGGAAACAGGGTAGCTTAAATGGAAAATCAGTACTGTGCAGAATCGTTTTGCTCTAGATAAATCATAGGTGGAAGTCAACAGAAGGAAGTGCATCGTAAGTGTATCCACACATTATCCCATCTTTTCTGCCCAACTCAGTTGGGAGCATTATTCCAGAAAGTATTCTGGATTCGCTCATAATTGTCGGACCCAATCTTCATGGCAAAGATACTTTAAATTGAAGCCGAGGTAAAAAGGTTTCTATCATATATGAGAGACACAGATTGAAAGTATTACAAGGATTTATCATGCTTGATTTTTCTGGTTTGTATGCACCCACCTTTAGGTCTGCAAGGCCCGATCTTTGCTAAGCACTTACAGATATTAAATACACAGGAGTTCCAGTATTTAATAAAAACAAAACCACCAAAAAAGAATCAAAATCGTCAAAGTGGGGGAGGTCAAATTTAGAGTAAAATGATGGCAGGGGGAAAAAAAGGCATTCTTAGGAGAACGACTCAATGGTTTATCCCAAGCTAAAGTACACTAATGTACTCTGGGATGGGCAAAGCCTGGCCAGATTCAGGCTGAGTATAACTGCCTGAATTGATTGAGTGAATCCCTTCACGGACTGATGCCTTGTCGTGGCGAAGGGGCTTGAGTAACTCAGAGAAGCTATGGGCTATGCCGTGCAGGGACACCCAAGATGGACATGTCATAGTGGAGAGTTCTGACTAAATGCGATCCACCTGGAGCAGAAACTGGCAAACCACTCCAGTATCTTTGTCAAGAAAACCCCATGAACAGAAACAAAAGGCTAAAAGATATGACGCTGGAAGATGGGACCCTCAGGTCGGAAGGCGTCCAACATGCTACTGAGGAAGAGCGGAGGACAAGGACAAGTAGCTCCAGAGCTAATGAAGTAGTTGGGCCAAAGCCGAAAGGATGCTCAGCTGCAGATGCGCCTGGAAGTGAAAGGAAAGTCTGATGCTGCAAAGAAAAATACTGCATAGGAACCTGGAATGTAAGATCTATGAACTTTGGGAAGCTGGATGTGGTCAAACAGGAGATGGCAAGAATAAACATTGACATCCTGGGCCTCAGTGAACTTGCCGACAAAGGTCCGCATAGTCAAAGCTATGGTTTTTCCAGTAGTGATGTATTGGAAGTGAGAGCCGGACCATAAAGAAGGCTGACCGCCGAAGAATTGATGCTTTTGAATTGTGGTGCTGGAGGAGACTCTTGAGAGTCCCCTGGACTGCAAGGAGAACAAACCTATCCATTCTAAAAGAAAGTCAACCCTGAGTGCTCAACTGGAAGGACAGATCCTGAAGCTGAGGCTCCAATCCTTTGGCCATCTCATGAGAAGAGAAGACTCCCTGGAAAAGCCCCTGATGTTGGGAAAGTGTGAAGGCAAGAGGAGAAGGGGACGACAGAGGATGAGATGGCTGGACAGGGTCACCGAAGCGACCAACATGACTTTGACCCAACTCCAGGAGGCAGTGGAAGACAGGAGGGCCTGGCGTGCTCTCTGGTCCATGGGGGTCACGAAGAGTCGGACACGACTTAAAGACTAAACAAGAACATACTTCAGGGAGCAAACCAAGTCCCTCATTTCTGCAATAGTAATTATCATCATCATCACCTTAGAACTGCAGAGCTGGAAGGGACCCTCAAGTCCAGCCCCTGCCCAGGAGGCCTGGGGGGGGGGGGAAATCAAACTCCCAACCTCTGGATCCTCAACCCCTGAATGATCCAGAAGTTATCTCCTGGTCAGTGTGAGGGAAACTGCTGGCTCGGGCATTTGGCAGATGTGTATAGAAAACAGTAGGAATTACTAGGACTGGCAGCACCATCCACAGCACCAAACGTCTTCTCTCTGATATGCAGTAAGTGACATTGACGAATGCGGCTTCCATCCGGAAAAATGGGTGCATCCTATTTAGCCCTAGCTGTGTGTCATTATGTCTAAATAAAACATGAATTAGGGTCCGGATGGCTCCAGGACACCATGAGCAGTGAGTCCTCTAAGGCCTCAGGAAATGATTGATTGATTGATTGATTGATTGATTGATTGATTGATTGATTGATTGATTGATTGATTGATTGATTGATTGATTGATTGATTGATTGATTGTGGTGGTGGTGGTGGTGGTGGTTCCTGTTGCTGTTGTTCTTGAGTAGGTTTAGAACCTGTGCCTTTCCGTTCCCGAGCGGTACTGCCCAGATCTAGATCCACCGCCTTGGGTGGGGGAAAAGGCTGCCAGCGTCACCGTATGGCCCCTGTTCAAGACGCCGCTTCTCCCAAGAGGGAAAGTCCTCCTAAACTAGGCAGGGGTTCACATCTAAGTCTTCCTTCCAGGAAGAACCACCACCAAAAGACCCTTTCAGAATCGTATTTGCAGCTTCCTTTCACTGCAATTAAGTGAAACATAAAAGGGTCCTTTCATGTCAAAGGAGTTACAGGAAGTGCAATTTTAATGGACAGAAATGCTGATAATTACACTTCATTATTGCTTACAAGAGGGGTGGCGGGGGCTTGTTTGCGCCGAGCGCTCCTGTCCTTTGTGCTCCCGTAATTTATGCCACTCAGGCCTGGAAGAGTCTCTTGAAGGTAATCTTCCAAAGGGCTGCTGAGAAAGTCCAGGGAGATACCTGCCCACCACATCTGGGACATCGAGAGGCTGCTCAGAGTTTGGGCCTCGGCTTTCAGACAATGTGGGGCACTCACGACCCCCCAGAAGTTGTGAACTCCAACTTCCATCATTCCTGACCACTGGCCCATGCTGGTTCAGACAGATGGAAACTGGAGTTTCTGTAGGGCCCCGTGTCCCTTATTCCTGCTTATCTAGAAATGTGTTCCACCAGAAGCTCACCCTCCCTTATTATCAGGTATTTATTTAGTGATTCATGATGGAAACACCACTGTCTCTTTTTCTTGTCCCTGATTGTACAACTGAGCTCATGAGCTGGAGTTACATTCTACCGCAACCATTGAACTCAAGGTTACCGCAACCCTCTTGCACTGTGATATCACACTGTCAATATTCGCCCTCCAGGTATCTGAGGAGTTCACAGAACCACAGAATAATTGAGTTGGAAGGGGCTATAAGGCCATCAAGTCCAACCCCTCCTGCTCAACGCAAAGAATCCAAGTCAAAGTAGATCAGACGCACAATCACAGAAGTTCCTGACAACTTGTTCTAGGTTTTTCTTCCACACACACAGGTAATTCTTGGGGAACATGTGATTGATTTCCCCTCAGAGGGGAGTCAATCTTAAAGCTGCTTTTTAAAAAACTTTTATGTGGCTTTCCTTGGCCAGAGTCCCACCGGCATTTGCAAAAGGTTTGCACAATTTGTGGTGGCTAATGGGGACTAATTGGTAATGTCAAAATCTCAACTGTTATATGGATACTTGTATTAAAAGGTTAATGAAATAATTGGTCTGTATTATGTAAAACATTAGGGGACGTGGTGGCACTGTGAGCTAAACCACAGAAGCCTCTGTGCTACAAGGTCAGAACACCAGCTGTCGTAAGATCGAATCCACGCGACGGAGTGAGCTCCTGTCGCTTGTCCCAACTCCTGCCCACCTAGCTGTTCGAAAGCATGTAAAAATGCGAGTAGATAAATATGCACCACCACGGTGGGAAAGTAACAGTGTTCCATATTTAGTCGCGCTGGCCACGTGACCACAGAAACCGTCTTCGGACAAAACGCTGGATCTATGGCTTGGAGACGGGGATGAGCACCGTGCCCTAGAGTCGGACACAATGGACTAAATGTCAAGGGGAACCTTTACCGTTATCTATGTAAAGCATTGCAATGTGTCAACATGACTGGCAGGTGGTGTTTGCAGATCTAGTGACTTGCTCTACCCCAGCCTTGGTCGCCCTGTATGATGACCTTTGCCGGGAGAGAGACAGGGGGAGTGTGACCCTGTTGATACTCCTGGACCTCTCAGCGGCTTTCGACACCATTGACCATGGTGTCCTTCTGGATAGGCTGGCTGGGTTGGGAGTTGGGGGCACTGTTTTACGGTGGTTCCGCTCCTTCCTAGCTGACCGTATCCAGAGGGTGGTGCTGGGGGACAGTTGCTCGGCCCCATGGCATTTATGTCATGGGGTTCCTCAGGGCTCGCTACTGTCCCCCATGCTGTTTAACATCTACATGAAACCGCTGGGAGAGGTCATCAGGAGGTTTGGGCTGAGGAGTCAGCAATATGCTGACGACACTCAGCTCTACCTCTCGTTTTCCACCAATCCAGGTGAGGCGGTTTCTGTGCTGAACTCGTGTCTGGACCTGATAATGGACTGGATGAGGGTTAATAAATTGAAACTCAATCCAGACAAGACGGAAGTGCTGTTAGTGGGTGCTTCGCCAGACAGGCTGGAGGGCCATCTCCCTGCCCTGAATGGGGTTACACTCCCCCTAAGGGACAGGGTCCGCAGCTTGGGGGTGCTCCTGGACCCCAGTCTAACACTGGAAGCCCAGGTGGACTCGGTGGCCAGGGGCGCCTTCCTCCAGCTGCGGAAACTATACCAGCTACGGCCCTACCTGGACGAGCGGAGTCTCATGACAGTTACACATGCACTGGTAACATCCCGTATAGATTACTGCAATGCGCTTTACGTGGGGCTGCCTTTGAAGATGGTCCGGCGACTGCAGCTGGTCCAGAATCGAGCGGCGCGGCTGGTGAGTGGTGTGGCCGCCAGGGAACATATCAAGCCGATTCTGTATAAGTTACATTGGCTACCAGTTGCTGCCCGGGCCCAATTCAAAGTGCTTGTTTTGACATATAAAGCCCTAAATGGCTTGGGCCCTGGATACCCGAAGGACCGCCTCCTTCCATATGAGCCTACCCGGCAGTTAAGATCTAGCCAGGGGGCCCTTTTGAAAGAGCCCGTCCCTCAAGGAGGTAAGAGGGATGGCTTGTAGACAAAGGGCCTTCTCGGCAGCTGCCCCCAGACTATGGAACGCCCTCCCAACTGAAATTCGCCTGGCGCCGACACTGATGACATTTCGGCGCCAGGTCAAAACCTTCCTGTTCCAGAAGGCTTTTAACTGAAATAACATTAACTGTGGGTCTTAATGATGGCAATTTTAATTGTATTTTTTAATCGTATTTTAATTGTATTTTAACTGTATTTTAATCATTTTGTTTTACTGCATTGAATTTTGGTTGTTGTGAGCCGCCCAGAGACCTTTGGGTAGAGTGGGCGGCATATAAATCAAATAAATAAATAAATAAATAAATAAATAAATAAATAAATATGGCTCCTTCCAGTCCAGCAATTTAGTCACAGAGAGCCACCCACGGCCCCAGCAGGTGCCAGTCCCTGTTAGTCAAAATAATCTTGCTTGCCATCACGGTGGCAGCTTGCCAGAGTCTGATTTTTAGGAGTTGTGCTTTGCCACCTCTGTAAAAGCAATAGAAATGTCCATTACAACAATTTAGACTGTACATTAAGTCCCTATAAATTGCTGCACCAGTAAAAGCTAGTTGTTGACAGCTGAAAGAAAATGTAAATACTGAAAGAAATATAAATGCAGAGAGGCAAGAGACACATATTTGCAACACAGTGCATCACACCGCATCATGACACACATGACCTGAATACCAACAACACAAATAACCGTAGGTATCAAGCATCATGCAACAACAGCCGCAACAGAAAAGACAACATGCATTTTCCTCCATAGCTTCTAATTTAACTTGGCTGGGTGTATACTCGCAATAGTTTTCTGTGTGCCACTGTGTTTAAAGGCTAAAGATTGCTCAAAATTATAACATATTTTTAATGGTGTGTTTTAGAGATGCATTTTCTCTTTTTGTTTATGCGCCCTTTTAGGCTGTAAGCGCCTGTATTTTTAGAATGTAATTAAAACATTTTTTTCTGTACTGTTTACACACCTGTATTTCGGATTGAATTCAGACTTAAACATTTGCCTGTGACTTACGTTTCATTTTCATATATATTTTAAACCTTTGTGCCTACAGTTTTGCCATAGCTGTAAGACTTTTGGATGTGCCCCACAACTCTGAACTCTTTGTGTACATACGGATCATCAAAACAATGTAGATAAATAAAGCTTGTAGAATGAGACAGGATGATGCTGTCTGGAAGCATTGCAATAATTTAGAGAGGTATACCCTGATACCCAGGACTGATATCCTCCTGTAATGAAGTCTACACGGGTAAATGCCAGCAAGCATTTCGGCCACGGCATTTTATCAATGAGCTGCAGTTAGCTGTGCCAACTTAATGCAAACCTTATACAAGTAAGCTCCTGGTCGTGAAATCGCTTCACACTTGCATGATTGGCAGTCATTATAACAGGCTGGCTGGATGAATCTTACCACCACCTCAGCTGACTTGTCCATAGTCAGCTGGTCGAGGCGGGATATTGGATCATCATTCAGTCTTTTCACCACCGCAGCAAATGCATGGAAAGAGCAAAGAGATGGTTTTGAATTCCGGAAGCCAAAAGCGAGACACACAAAAAAAGGCCTTGATACCATCATCTGGGCCATGGTGGTGTCATCCTGCCTAGACAATGTCCCATTTGGTGGACTTGGAGCAACAAGTAAAGTTCAGAAACAATTGCTGCTTGTTCTCTCCATGTCAGCTTTTGTGGATTATAATCCGCGTCTTCAAACATATAGAGTGAAATATTTAGCCGTACGTTTGTTCACAGGTAAGGCACTACGATGCTTTTGAGTTCGGTTGGGTTGTATCTGCTGAAACACAGCTATTAACTGCCCACTGGAAGGACAGATCCTGAAGCTGAGGCTCCAATCCTTTGGCCATCTCATGAGAAGAAAAGACTCCCTGGAAAAGACCCTGATGTTGGGAAAGTGTGAGGGCAAGAGGAGAAGGGGACGACAGAGGACGAGATGGTTGGACAGGGTCATCGAAGCGACCAACATGGATTTGACCCAACTCCAGGAGGCAGTGGAAGGCAGGAGGGCCTGGCGTGCTCTGGTCCATGGGGTCACCAAGAGGTGGATACGGCTAAACGACTAAGCAACAACAACACACTGCCGCCCATACTGATCTCTAGATGCACTTCATTGTTGCCACCAACATATAAAGCGCTAAACCAAGGGTTTGGCAATAGAAAGCCCGTTGGCCACTTCTACCCTTATTTACTGCTTCTCCCCCCCCCTCATGCCAACTAATTTGCTGCTGAGCTGCTCTTCTGCAGCTGCAGAGGAACCAAAAGACCAAACACACATTCACTTTAAAACAAGATGCATGGGAAGGTGCATCTTGTTTCTAACCCTCAGCCTGTTCATCAAAGCCTTCTGGGAGCACCATTTAACCTGAAAGCAAGGTTTGCACACTCCCCCTGAACTTCATGGAAGGTTTCACCATGGGTGTGTGTGTGAATGAGCAGGGGGCTTATAGCCCATCAGAGCCTTAACAGAGGGCAGTGAGCTCCATCACACCTGACGGGGCCCCATAATTTCTGAAAGACCATCTTGCCCCGGATGAGAGGACTTATTTGCTGGGATCGTGTCCAGAGGCCATGTCAGGTTTCAGATGACTCCATCATCACCACCACCGGCAAGGAAGGGCACAAGCTACAATCCAGCCTTGAAACACCTGATCTTGGGGAGGTTGCTCTGATCGGCCCTCCCTTCTCCTTCAGTGACAGGTCAAAACCACTTTGTTGGAGCTGGAGAGAAGCATGCCGTTTGTGTGCTGTTATTCCTCGAGACGTCATTAGGGAGGTTGTCTTTTATAGATTTCATTTTTATTATTTATGCCGCTAATGAAGGCATAATGCAATTAGGATGGACCAAGTCCATAGGAAATCGTTGTCTACTGGGTTAGCCACAAAATCATACATCACCTTTGGATGGAGCGCTAAGTTTTAGGAATAACAGGGGAAGGCTTTTTGAGGCTGAAAATGAGGCCTGCTTATAAGTGGAACAAGAGGAAGAGATTTAACGGGAGGAAATCCATTTCTGCTATGAAGTCGCAAAATAGCGATATACAAACTGGGACTTGAAAAAAAGAGAAAAGGGGAAAAGTTCGTATTGTTTAACACCAAACTTTGCCCTCTTCGAATTACCTAAAATTTCATGCCTATATGCTGGTGGGTGCATATATATGTGTGCGGTGAACAGAATTTTTGCTGATAATTTGACCTCCAACAAAGTGTGAAACAAGCAGCTGAGAGGAAAAGATTTTGTACAGGGTCTCAGTCTAAGGATATGTTGGATTTACGCCGGCAGAGGCCAGGTTACAAACGTTTGAAAGAATCGGTGCAGGTGGGGTGGAGAACAAGCTTCTCCTCAAACGCCAACATACACAACTCAGAGAGGGAGACAACGCCGGATCATAAACTGCAAATGACAGCCTATTACCCCAACTTGGAATATCTTTCTTGTTCACTGCTTGCAAAAGAATACTGAAAGTAAATGTACGGCTGAGATAACCTAAGGATCCTAAATATCAAGGGTGGATGGACTCATCAGTTTCGATATTCATTTTTGACCTTCTGGGATATTGGCCTTTGTGACACTTTGTGGCATTGAGTGGCACGGCTTAACCTTTGCCACCCCATCCCCTGCGAGTTTCCATGGACAAGTATGGATTTGAACCCAGGCTTTGGAACTCCCTGCCACTGGAATCCAGACTGGCCCCATCTTGGCTGACCTTCCACAAGCAGGCAGAGACCTGTCTCTTCAGGCAAGCTTTCCCTCAGTGACTGGCTGCCTGATTGAGGTTTTTTTAAAAAAATGGATTGTTATATCTTACTGCTTTGACTGGTTTTTTTAAGTACTACTTGTGTTTACCATCTCCCCAAGTGGTATTTGTTTGTTCTTTTTTTAATATTTGTATACTCACTGTTCTTAGCTTTAAAATTGTCTTTTAATGAGGCAAAACACCATTGCATACTCTTTGTCTCCAGCTTTAAATATTGTCTTTCAAGGACGTCAGCTGCCTTTTTAAGGGGAAAAGGTGGGATCAAAATATTCTAAATAATTTAAACCAATAAATAGCCTCCCGCTCAGTTGATGGGGCTCTCACCTAGAATGGACTCGCAGAAAGCAGCGTGGATGATAAGAAAGGCAGAGGTGGGAAATTCTTTGTTGCCTTTCCTTCTGCTTATCATGTTTGGTAAAATATATATGACGCCCAAGGAGCGGCTGCTGTCGTTTTACAGTGATCACACACACACACACACACACACACAAACACACACACACACACCCTTGACCATTTTGCTCTCTCTCACGCTCTCTCTCTCTCTCTCTCTCTCTCTCTCTCTCTCTCTGTGTGTGTGTGTGTGTGTGTGTGTGTGTGTGTGTGTGTGTGTGGTGAACACTTAACTGTGCTGTTGTGTTGGCCACTTTGTCAAAGTTACTCGTCTTCCTATTTTGGAGGCGCATTCCAGCTCATGAAAGCAGAGAAGAAGCTGATCACCCATGAAGGGGGACCCATTCCTTGCCATGGAAGCAACCCCTCCTGCAAAAAAAAAAAAAAAAAAAAAGGCACCATATGCTGGCCTTGCCACAGCCTGGGTGCTTTGGCTAAACAGGTGCGTCGGAGGAGAGACCAGCAGGGCACCCAATGGGCACACCTGGGGCTCCAAAGCCCCATCCGAACATCCTCTCCTCCCCACCCACCCACCCCCCGTGGTCCTCAAGAGATCCTTCAGGGACACACACGCCAGGTGAGCCAGGACTTCCCAGGCATGGCTCGAAAAAGCCCAGGAATAAGAAAGAAGTGATATGTATGAGAGCAGAGACGTTGAGTTTTTGAGAGAGAGAGAGAGAGAGAATTATAGGTTGGGGGATCCTGGCACTGGAAAAAAAGGAACTTTTCCAAGCTGCAAGCAGCGAGCATTTAAGGTAAGCCAGAAGCTCATGTGCTGTTTCAATGAAGTTCCTTAGATTCTCATACACCTGGGAGGCAGGAAAGTTTTAAGGGTCGGATGATGCTTCTGCACTATTAAAGAGCAGACCGGGTAGGTGGGGCTCGTCAGCCATGGAAGGCAAACTCCGATTTCAAACCTCCACTGCCTTGTGGCCATATCCACTGATGGAAACGGCTTCAGGAATCAACCCCGAGGAAAAATCCGGAGCCGGAGTCCCAGAGACAGTTTGTGTCGTTCTGGCAACTCCTGCGACGTTGCTGGAACCAGTTGTATTGGCTCTTGCCTTTTCCATTGGACCATTTCAGCAAAGTGGAGAGGGGGAATCTGCTGCTTGGGTAACAGCCTTTACCCAGGCTTCATGCTCTGGAGAGGACACTCCTCGATTCAGAGCATGTTACCATAGTCTCTGGAGACGGAAGGATGCCTATGCCTTAGCTTCTCAAAAGAATGGCCGACCTCAGGGCGGCGTTAAGGGCTCCCGTTTTGTGCAACCTCTACACACTAAGGATTAAACACTTCCTCCTCGGGGCCCCAAAGGTTTTACTGATGCTGACGAGCTCACATGGTCAGACAGCGTTCGGATGGTGGGGAGGGTTTATATGATTCTTATTATGGCTTCGGCTGACGTTTGATTTTTATCTGCTATTATTTCTTTTTGGAACAACTTTTTAGCGGAAAGGTGGGTTAAACAAACAAACAGTACTCTATCCCTCTCAATCCGTACTTTGGAAGACATGCTCTTGAGGTTGCCCGTGATTGGGCAAAAATTGCCCGATGCTTTTATGAATTGTACTGTGGTGCTTCTGATACTAACAAAGAAAAATCAGCTCAGTAAAGAATTTGAATCCAAGACACACACCTCTTTACTTATGCCCAACATGATTCATGGGGATTGTACTGAATAGATATTTGGTGACTACAACCATAACTAAATATATACTCATTGTTTTTAGCTTTAATTACTCAAAGAGAAAGGAGACCTAAAAATGTAAGTAAGTAAGTAAGTAAGTAAGTAAGTAAGTAAGTAAGTAAGTAAGTAAGTAAGTAAGTAAGTAAGTAAGTAAACAGGCAGGCAGGCAGGCAGGCAGGCAGAGAGATAGGTAGGTAGGTAGGTAGGTAGGTAGGTAGGTAGGTAGGTAGGTAGGTAGGTAGGTAGGTAGGTAGGTAGGTAGGTAGGTAGGTAGGTAGGTAGGTAGGTAGGTAGATAGATAGATAGATAGATAGATAGATAGATAGATAGATAGATAGATAGATAGATAGATAGATAGATAGATAGATAGATAGATAGATAGATAGATAGATAGATAGATAGATAGATAGATAGATAGATCTTAAAGCAGGAAATGTCTATTTAATCTGGCTTCATTGATTGCTCCTGTTGACAATGGTGATGAACTCGACAACAGCCCTGCGAGGTAGGGAGGACTGACACGTTCACGCTGCAGAGAAAGAAGTCCAGAAGGAGGATGGGAAGCCCATGCAGCCCCTGCCACCACCACCACCTCCCCCCAATCCTAGAAGAGGGCCCAGAGAGAGCCAGAGTCCAAGATGGGACTTCTTCATTCAACGCTCAGCCTCTCAGACCTGAGGCCGGGATGTCTCGCTTTCCTCATCAGCGGTTCTTCTACCAAGCACTTGATCTCCTGAAAAGATAGCACGTCCCTTTCCTTAGCTAAGGAGGAGGAGAGCTGGAGGCAGGGATGATCAATGCGTGAGCAGGCGGGAGAAATCCATAAACTGGTAAAATGAACTGAAATCAATTTTCTTTCCAGGGTCTAGCAGGAGAAAATAGAGATTTGGGGGGAGAAAATGCACCGACAGATGCAGTGTGTCGGAGCCACAAAACACTTCTTTTCCTGGCATTGAGCTGATCTCTTCGACGCCTTAAGAAAATCTCTGCCTAGAACATACAGTATATCACAGAAGTGAGGACACCCCCTCACATTTCATAAATATTTTAGTCTATCTTTTCATGTGACAACAATGAAGAAATTACACTTGGTTACAAGGCAAAGCAGTGAGTATACATCTTGTAGAACAGTGTCAATGTGCTGTCCCCTCAAAATAACGCAACACACAGCCGTTAATGTCTAAACCGCTGGCAACAAAAGTGAGGACACCCCTAAGGGACAATGTCCAAATTGGACCCAATTTGCCATTTTCCCTCCCTGGTGTCATGAGACCTGTTAGTGTCACAAGTCTCAGGTGTGAAAGGGGAGCAGGTGTTCTCGCTCTCACTCTCTGTCCAACTGGTCACATGGCTCCTCATGGTCATGAACGATCTGAGGATCTGAAAAACCGAATGGCTGCTCTACATCAAGATGGCCTCGGCTATAAGAAGATGGCCCAAACCCTGAAACTGAGCTGCAGCACGATGGCCAAGACCGTACAGCGGTTGAACAGGACAGGTTCCACTCAGAACAGGCCTCACCAGGGTCAACCCAAGAACTTGAGGGCCAGTGCTCAGTGTCCTAATCAGAGGTTGGCATTGGGAAATAGACGTACGAGTGCTGCCAGCATTGCTGCAGAGCTTGAAGGGGTGGGGGTGGGGTCAACCTGTCAGTGCTCAGACCATACGTCACACACTCTGGATCAAATTGGTCTCCAGGGCTGTCGTCCCAGAAGGCAGCCTCTTCTAAAGATGATGCACAAGAAAGCCTGCATATGGTTTGCTACAGACAAGCAGACTAAGGACGTGGATTTCTGGAATGATCTCATGTGGTCCGATGAGACTAAGATAAACGTATTTGGTTTAGAGGGTGTCAAGCGTGTGTGGCAGCAACCAGGTGAGGAGTACAAAGACAAGTGCGTGGTGCCTACGGTCAAACATGGTGGTGGGAGTGTCATGGTCTGGGGCTGCATGAGGGCTGCCGGCACTGGGGAGCTGCAGTTCATTGAGGGAGCCCTGAATGCCAACATGGACTGTGACCTACTGAAGCAAGAGCATGATTCCCCTCCCTTCACACCTGCTCCCCCTTCACACCTGAGACTTGTGACACTAACAGGTCTCATGACACCAGGGAGGGAAAACGGCGAAATGGGCCCAATTTGGACATTGTCCCTTAGGGGTGTCCTCACTTTTGTTGCCAGCGGTTTAGACATTAACGGCTGTGTGTTGCGTTATTTTGAGGGGACAGCACATTGACACTGTTCTACAAGCGGTATACTCACTGCTTTACGTGGTAGCCAAGTATCATTTCTTCAGTGTTGTCACATGAAAAGATAGACTAAAATATTTATGAAATGTGAGGGGGGGGGTGTCCTCTCTTCTGTGATATACTGTATAGAGCATTTCCTGACAACCTTCCGGCATCTTCCAGTTCTGTGCGAATTGCCGAGATCCGACCTCTGGACCCAATGAGCAGATCGAGAGAGAACTGTGGCAATATTCAGGAGACGCTGGGCAGTTCTCTGCAATTGACAGGAAGCAAAAACTGAGGGAGAGAATTCATACTTAAAGTGCATTTAAATGTGTTGAGAAAATGCATGTTGTAGTTATATAGATATACATGCATTTAAAAATGCATGTGAGGAGAAAATGCTCTTTAGAAACACGTGTCTGACAAGGAAGCCCCGTAGAAGTGCAGGTCTGGAAGGGACTCAGAAGGTCATCAAGGAGGTCCAACCCTCCAGGAAGCAGGAGAACCACAGCTGAAGCATCCCCAACGGAGGTTCATCTACCCTTCGGGGTACATTCCCCCAATCGGTTTTCGATTCTTAAACTTGCTACTGTCTTGAGAGTAAATTAGAGCAGCACTCAAGAGGCTTGGGGTTTTTTAATTCAATTTTAGTACCGTAACACATCCGTACAAGTTTATCGTGGTGTCCAAGGACAATTCAGTGAGAAGATTACTACTTCTTGAGGCGGTTGTGTTCTCGTCCCCATCTTATTCATTTCATATCTAAGAGATCTTCTCTCTCTTTTTTTCCTCCTCTGCATTGGGGATTCCTTTCTCATTTATCAGTCCCCAAGGACGGGGGCCTTGGGGACTGCTAAGGAGCTTTGTGGAGTACACGGCAAGAATAACCTTCTACTAATTAATTATCCCCTTTGTTAATGCACACCTTAGCGTGGCAAGGGGTTTGAGTGTGTCAAGAACCATTGCCCTCAGCAGGTTGGGCTCCCATGATGAACCTGGACTCCTAGAAGGGCAACTCAAGGCCAAAGGGCCACATCCAGGACACCAGACTAAGAGGCATCCACCTCTACAAGGGCAATGACTGCATCCGCCTAAGGGAATGGGTTGTTCCTATGGTGATGGGGGAGGCAGCTACTGGTCAGCAGTGGGAGCTGAAGGTGATGCTGGCAGAAGAGGCCACTGCAGTGACAGTCCCACTGACTCTTGTTAGTATTGCACAGAAGACTTTTGGGGGGAAGAACAAACCGGTGGCCACTCTGATTCAGGATTAAAGTGGCCAAACACACAAGGAGTCGGAGCAAGAATCGGAGACTCGAAGTCCTAAAGGTGAGCGGATGAGTCTGTCAGGATGAGATGAGACGGCCCTTAAAGGATCGCATTGGATTGCACTGCAAAGAGTCCCTGTGCTGGGAGCAGTCTACCTTAAAACGATCCTTCCGTGTGTATATGGATTGCTCCAGCCCAGCTCTTTTTTAATAAGAAGGGGGAAAAGTAGCCTTCCTGCTGGACCAAGAAGGTCTGGCCTGGGCATGGAGCAGGGTCTGGCTGTAGGTCATCTGAACCCAGAAGAAATCTCACACCAAGGAGATGCCCCAAGAGGTCTCTTCCCCCCATCCATCGTAGGTACAATTGGACACAAGACTCAAGGTGAGGCCTAACCAGTGCTGAATAAAAGGGGACTAGCACTTATTTGTGCCTTTCCTTCCTCTTCCGTGCCAATGTGCCAATCACCCTTGATAAAACCCACTGAAATAAAGGGGAGCCTTGTGGTCCCTACGGAATGAAACACAAAGGCAAGAGTAAGTGATAGGCAGTCTGTAAAGGTATCACCTGTTCTTGCGTTTGTTAAAAGCCCATGGCCAAAGCACAGAAACCCTCATGCTGCGATGGGATGCCAGGTGGTTTTTGAGCGCTTTCCTGATGCAGAGGCCAACTCCTGTCCCGGGTAAAATGCTGCAGACAAGGAGGGCTGATCTCACTGTTTTCTGTGTGGACAGTTCTGCTTCCGTTCACTTGCAGGGCGGTATGGTTGCAGACAAGAGTCTACAGCACCATACACTCAAGCGAAAGGGAGGTGCAAAGCCCACCCCTTTCTTTCTACAGGGGTTGGTTTATTTATGCCGTCAGGGCTGACCCGGGGAGCCACCGTGGCTAAAAAGTGAGTGACAAGGGATTATTTTTGTTTTTTTTTTAAAGGACACATCCATGCAGTTCAAGCACCTCCTTCGTGGGAACCCAACTTAACTGCCTAGGAGGGACCTGTTCTCACTCAGAAGGGATTTCCTTTTTTTTTTAATATTTTTTTTTTATTTTTTAACAGAAGGGGTGACAGAAAGGAAAAGGGAAATTGGAGTTAATGGGGAAGAGGAGAGACAATAACATACTAACATCCATTCTATACCGATTGCCATATCAAAATTTCAGATTATTCTATTTACTCTTTTCTGCCTTCTAGGTTTAAGTTCTCATTTCAATACATGCTATTCATACGCTGCCTGTTGATACAGTCCACTTGTTGAATAAATCCCATCTTTCTTCTCAGAAGGGATTTCCAAAGAAACCTTGGGTCCTTTTAAGGAGAAAAGTGGGGATGAAATATATTTTAAATGAATCAATAAACCTGCCCCCGAGTTCCTGCTAAATCTGTTCTGCCGAAGGTGGAGCCTATTTCCCACCCAGCCGTTTCAGGCCAAGATAGGGAACTACCTTCTGTTTTTGAACAACTACCTTCACAATTTAGTAATAGTACAATTCTGAGACTTTGAGCACCCCAAAACAAGTATTTTCCCCTCTCTGGTTTTAGATTCATAGAGAAACCCCAGGGCGTCTGGAATATTCTTACTTTTAGGAAGAGTAGACATAAATTTTGCATGCTTTGCATTTTGGCACTTTGCAAATCCCAATGCCCGTGATTGCCTTCAGTGAAATGAGCATTCAGAAGCCAATCCCTGCTGATCGATCCAGAAGAAAAAGTAAATGTCATCTAGGAGGCTTCCCTCGAGTAAGTCAAGGATGATTTCAGCCCCAAGAAATAGCACTCAGTGTGTTGATAAAATCCAGCCCTAAAGGTCTTGCCCTCATATGACCCTTTCAAACTCAGGAACTTGTTTTTTCACCGCACACACATTTGCCAAAACCAACCAACCAATCAGCCAACCAACCAACCAACCAATCAGCCAACCAACCAACCAACCAACCAACCAACCAACCAACCAACCAACCAACCAACCAACCAACCAACCGCAGCAGCAGCAACAACTGCTCTTACAAAAACCCACCCGGAATTGGAACATTTTGCTTGGTGTGTCTACCCCTTCCTACACAAACCCATGATACCAGCGTTGACATCAGAACTGTGTGTGACTTCCCACAATCCACAACATGTCTTCTTGCCCAACCCAAGCCAGGTCAGCCCCCTTCAGCAAACACTCAGTACCAGCCTCCAGAGTCCTCTGAAAAAAAGACCTCTTGCTTCTGGCTTGTGGGGGTCTGTTTGGTGCCAGCCAAGGTGAGTGGAGAAGCGTTTTCTGATTTCTGGGTCCTCCTGGAGAGGCCTCAGTTGGAACCCTCCCATTAGGGGCTTCTGGTGTAAGGAAGAACACCACGCTGTTGCCCCACTTTATTCTCAGCGGTTCAATCCGAGGATGGCTGTACCACATTTTTCTCTTCCTTGCATGTCTGAATGCACTCTAAGACAAATGAAACCCCTTTATTTCTCTATAAATCAGGACAAGGTTCCTGATTATCAAGGTATCAATGTACTTTCGACAGACTTCAGAAAAAACATTGCCATCAGGATCTCAGGCAGAACTTGGAAAAGTAACTTTGGAAACTATAGGTACCAAAATCCTATGCGTGCTGGCCTGAGACATTCTGGTCGTTGAATTCCAGGGATAAAAAAACATGCAAGATATGTTCCTGCACTAAATGTTGTAAAGAACTCTAGATCAGCCCTTCTCAATTTGGGTGTGTGTGTGTGTGTGTGTGTGTGTGTGTGTGTGTGTGTGTGTGTGTGTGTGTGTGTGTGTGTGTGTGGTGTGTGTGTGTGTGGTGTGTGTGTGTGTGTGTGTGTGTGTGTGTGTGTGTGTGTGTGTGTGTGTGTGTGTGTGTGTGTGTGTGGTGGCCATAAGCAAAATATGAAAGAAGTACAGGTTGGATCTGAACTGCATAAGTCACATCACAAACCTTATAAGGGGGTATGTGAAGAATTGTTTCTAGTCTGTGCCCCCCCCCTTTTCCAAATATGCCAGGGGCCCCCTGTAGACAATTGTTATGCCTACACAACTTTTTTTTTTTTAAAAAAAAGTCCCACAACCTAAAATGAAACAAAGGTGGCCAGAAAAGGGAGGTGGGATTTGGAAGAAAAATAAAGTGCAACAAAATTATTTATTGAATTATTTAAAATATATTCACCCTGCCTTATCCTTAAAATGGACCCGATGCAGCTAAAGGCCGAATCAGGGTTAAGTAAGTTACGTAACGATACTTATAGGGTGGTGTGTAAAGAAAGGTTCGCTGAGAAGGGCTGCTCTAGATCTTTCCTGGGCCACAAATGAAACTTTTACAAGTTCTGAACCAGGGCATCAGTCCCCCTATTGAGAGAGAGAGAGAGAGAGAGAGAGAGAGAGAGAGAGAGAGAGAGAGAGAGAGGACAAAGGGTGCTTACAGGAGAAGGTCAAGGTGTGACCCACGCCCATCACAGCAGGAAGCTCACCTGGGGCCGCGGGTGGCCTGTCACCAAACACGTCAGCTCCAGCGTCTCCCCTTCGCGGATGGTGTACACACGCTCGGAGTACCGCTCCTCCTCGATGTTGCACGCCAGGCCCGAGTGGATGATCCGCACCGTGGGTGGGGCTGTGAAGGCAACCAGACGGAAGAACGCGTCAGCAAAGCGCTTGAGCAAAGAAGCTGACAAGCACGCACACACACACAGGCAAGAGGAAAGGCAGCGAAGGGCGATCCTGGCAACGCTGCCTGGCCATAGGCGGCTATTGGTTGTGCAACGGAGAAGGATGGGGACAAGGGACGCCGCTCTGTCCACCGGGCACATCCAGAGCAGGGGGCAGGACCACCCCTTGATGGGGCGACACAGGGAGTGCCCAAGGGAGTCAACAAATCCTGCCAAAACTCCATCAGATGTCACAGCATGAAAGAAGCAGAAGCCCTCACCGTTTTCCAATGGAGATTGGGTGCCGTTTGCAAAAGGGGGATGGAATCCGACATGCTGACGAGGCAACGAGGGGGCGGCCATGGTTGGCCAAGGTCTACAAGAGCTTAAGTCCCATCTCCTGCAGGCAGGCTCTCTCCTGGTAGCTTTGGGTTCATGAGCTTCCTGGAATTAGCGTGACTCCTACCACCTGTTTCCAGGACTCACAAATTTTGAGGACATCCCGTGGGTGTCAGTCTCTCTCTCTGTGAATGGGCCCCTCTGTCTGAAGACTTGGACAAAACCCAAAGAAAAAAACACAGGGAGAAGGAGAGGTTGAGAAATAGTTAGGCCCTTTCTTGCCAAGCCCATTGTGATATCACACGGCCATTGTGGTGACCTTCCCCTCTTCCAGCGGTCAGCAAACCCTGATCCTTTGCCTCTCCGGGCTCCTGCCACCTCCATGTTCGTTGTGCAATGTACGACAGTGGAACCCGTGGCCTCGGGAGTGCGTGAGGGCTCCAACACTGGCGGCATTCAAAAAAAAAATTTAAGATAGCCACCCAGCAGATCTGCTTCGATGGTATTCCTGCATTGAGGAGGGGGTTGGACTGGATGGCCTTGTGGGCCCCTTCCAACTTCACTTTTCTATGATTCTATGTTGCCTCTAAACACAAACCAAGACTCACAGCTCCAGTTTCCAGCCCCTTCGTGGTCCCTACCAAGGCTGAGGCATCCTGCAAGGACCTGGCTTCTCTCTCTCTCTCCCGCTTCTGTGCCTGCACTGAAATCAGAAGCAAAAGGCCCCTTTCAACGGTGTTCCTCCTCCTTCCTGCATCCCTTACCTCCTCTTCTTCTTCCCAGTCCCATGCCTCCATCACCCACCGTCCCCACAGAAACTCCCAGGGGAGGGAAAAGCTGCAGAACATCCGGGCAGGAAGGGTATGGTGTGGAGAGGGTCCATGTCTCTGGGAGGACAGGGTTGAGAACCTCGCTCTACAGGGAGAAAAATGCGTGGCTGGCCAGCAAGGACTTGCCATGGGACCGTGGGATGCTAGCCCATGGAGGAGGGGGGAAGGGCACAGAGTGGAGAGTGATTGAGAAGAATATGGACCATTGTTTGGCCCTCCAGATGGGAAGAACGCCTCTCACTCACTCACTTTATTTCATGAATGTATATTCCACTGACTTAGTATGAAACGTTGCTCGAAACCGCTTCCAACCTGACCACAAAGCAATAACCCCAAGCGCATGACGAAGCAACAGAAGACATTCCTAAGTACAGAAGAACAATGAATGCAAAACAACATTTGGGAGCAAACGAGAGCAAATAACGATCATGCTATCGCCATCCCGGAAAAGATGGAGGTCGCTTGGACAGAGGAGCTCTGAACCAAGAGCAGGATTTGCCTCCCAGACCTTCAGCACAATATTGAGCTCCATGAAGAGAACAATCCGTAGGTCCCTCCCCAGTCCGAAACCCACTGCAGGGGTGCGAATCTCTGTCTCGTCCCAGCCAGTCAGGACGAGGAACTGAAACCACCAAGGATAGGGTCCCGTTTCCTGACACTCTTGGTCCTGCTCGGGCAAGAAAAGGTGTTTCGTGCAAAATCAACCCCTTCTTTGGTGGAAAACTGTCCAGTCCACCAAAATCATGCAATTGTCTGAACGGCCCTGAAGCACTCGGTAGGTGTTCTTCTGAAAATGCTGGTGGGGGGGGGAGGGCAGAGGCATGTGATCTCACAAAGGGGAAAAGGGCACTACCCAAATTTCAAATTAGAAAGACCAAGGTGGACAAGGGAGGAAAGCTCCTTGTCTCACTCTCCGTTGGAGGGGCCTGAAAGTCCTCCTCCAAGTTACTTCTGCAGCCAAGAGAGGCTCAAAAGACAGGAAGGAGGAAGGTAAAGAGTCCATCTTCCCATTCTTTATCCGAAGGGGTTCAGCAGGAGGGAGATTTCTTGTTTCCTGCTATGGGGAAGGAGAGCGGGTCCCCAGGCTTGTCCAGAGGGGTCTCCTCCATGCAGCTGAATGGGAAGACCCTTTCAGGTAGCAGGCGGAGGACTTGTGAACCGCACGGCTGCTCCCCGGCAGGCAAAGGACGAGCAGAGGAGGACCCATCCATCCGCTTCGCATAATCTCCAAAATCCCCCGAAGGAAACTTCACATTTCTCTAATTTTCGCTCAGGATCTTTTAGTGTTATCTTCCAAAAATTAACTTTTCATTATAGTTCCATTTTTATTGCGTCTATATGTAGCTTGAAATGTATTTTCTCGCTCGTTACGCGTGTGAAGCACTTTAATGAGGACAATAAAATCACGCCGTGGACACAAAGGGACCAATCCTGTTTTCTTTTTCTTCTTTTTTTCACCACCAATCTTGAAAAACCCGGCTGCTGTCCATGCGATGGACCACCAGATTACAGATCAAGGCAGTTAGGGTACATGTCCTAGCATCGTTAAATAAAACAAGAGTCCTCCATACACCTTAAGATTGTGTCTGAATACTTGTGGGGAAGGGGATAGTTAGCAGGGGAACTTTAACTAATATTCTGCATCCCACGTGAGCATCAGAGAAGTGATGGATTGCAAGAGAGGAGACAAGAACAGTTAGATAGCTCAAGGGTTTAGGTCTCTGACTGTAAGCCAGAGGTTGGGTGTTCGATTCCCCATTGTGCCTCTTTGAGAAAGGATGGACTCCATGATCCACAGAATCCCTTTTATTAATTTAGAGGGAGGATTTGTATGACATTTCACTTTTTCTCTGCAACCTCCATTTGAACCCATAATCAAGTTCAAACATGTTTATGAGTCATCAGGCTTTTCCCACCAGATTATTCATAAACATGTTCAAACACAGGTTGCAGGGGGAAAAAATCAAGGTACTGACTAGAGGGGAACTAGCACCTCATGGGATTTGGAAACTATACTTCTATTAATGCAGCCTACAGTTTTTGTCTTTTTTTGTAGCCACATCACATTGTTGGCTCATATTTAGCTTGTGATCTACCACAATTCCAAGATCCTCCTCATTTGTAGCTTTGCTGAACCAGAGATCCCCCGTCTTCCTCATCAGGTGATCATGGGGCACTTGGTCAAAAGCTTTGTTGAAGTCAAGATATGCTACGTCTACAGCATTCCCTCTGTCTATCAGGGAGGTGACCTGATCAAGAAAAAGAGATCAGCTTTAATCTGACAGGATGTGTTCTTTACAAATCCATGTTGGCTTCTAGTTGTTATTGTCTTTTTCCCCCCTAGCTGCTGGCACAATGACCACTTTATGATCTGTTCCAGAACTTTGCCTGGGATTGATGTCAGACTGACTGACCTGTAGTTCCCAGGTTCCTCTCTCTCTTTTTTTTGCCCTTTCTGAAGAGAGGGACAGCATTGGCCCTCCTCCAGTCCTCTGGCACCTCCCTCATTTCCCATGATTTCAAGAAAACAAAGGATAACGGTTCTGAGAGTTCTTCAGTCGGTTCCTTCAGTACTCTTGGAAGCAGTTCATCTGACCCTGGAGATTTGAACTTGTTCCAAGTGGTAAGGTATTCCTTGACTATTTCTTTATCTGTCTCCAGCTGCAATCCTGTCTCCCCCTCCCCACTTGCACTTCCAGTTTGTTTGGAAGTTCATCGTCTGTCTAATGGGAAAAGAAGGAACTAAAACAGGAATTGAGCCCCTCTGCCTTTTCTTTGTCCTCTGTTGCCATTTTCCCATCTCCATTGCGGAGCTGTGCCACGATGTCTTTTGTTTGGCTTTTGCTGCTCACATACCTGTAGAGTGCTTTTTTATTGCTTTTAGTGTCTCTAGCTAACCTCAGCTCATTCTCAGCTTTTGCCCTCCTAAGGCCATCCCTGCATTTCCTTGCTACTTGTCCGTACTCATCCTTGGTGGCCTGGCCTTCTTTCCACTTCCTGTAAATGCCTTTTTAAAAATTTTATTTATTTATTTATTTATTTATTTATTTATTTATTTATTTATTTATTTATTTATTTATTTATTTATTTATTTATTTATTTATTTTGGTTTTTAGGTCCTCCCTGAGCTTTTTGTGAAGCCACACTGGCCTTTTTTTGCCTCCTCCCCTCCCTTTTTTCTTGTTGGAATTGTTTGGAGTTGTGCCTCTAGAATTACTTTTTCAAGAAGCTCCCACCCTTCTTGGACTCCTTTTCTTTTTAGCATCTCCTGTCATTGGACCTTCCTTATCCTTGTTCTGTGATTATTAAAATTGGCTTTTTAAAAAATCCATCAGAAGTGTGTGGCTACACACTACTTTTGTTTCCTTCGAAATCAAGAATTTTAGAAGGACATGGTCACTCTCGCCTAGAGTTCCCCTTACTGCCACTTCCCCCACCAAGTCATGTCTACTGGTGAGAAACAAGTCAAGGATAGCAAATCCTCTAGTTACTATATGGCATGTCACAGAAATCCTTCCCCTAGTTGTGGTACTTGTAGTTGTTGTTCTTGTTGCTGCTGCTGTTATCCTCAGGATAAAACTAAGGGCATAAAATCAAGTTGCACACACATCACCTGAGGGGACAGGCAGGAGATTCAGCCTAGAGTGGTCATTCGACTAGATAGGCGGGATATAAATACAATAATATGAACCTTCCATATGAACCCACCCAGCAGTTAAGATCTAGCCAGGGGGCCCTTTTGAAAGAGCCGTCCCTTAAGGAGGTAAGAGGGACGGCTTGTAGACAAAGGGCCTTTTCGGCAGCTGCCCCCAGACTATGGAATGCCCTCCCGACTGAGATTTGTCTGGCGCCGACGCTGATGACATTTTGGTGCCAGGTCAAAACCTTCCTGTTCCAGAAGGCTTTTAATTGAAATAATATTAGCTGTGGGTCCGATGGCAGTTTTTTATATATTTTAATTGTATTTTAATTGTTACGAATTTTTATTTTATATTTTAATTCTTGTAAGCCGCCCAGAGACCTTTGGGTAGTGTGGGCGGCATATAAATAAAATAAATAAATAATAAAATAAATAATAAATAAAATAAATAAACAAAATACTGAGGTCAGTATCTTTTAAGTCATCATCATTAAGGTGGTCCAGAAGAGACCCAGAGTTCTCACAAGCATGCAGACTGTGACACATACAAACCCAATACTCACTCCCTCCCTCCCTCCCTCCCTCCCTCCCTCCTTCCTTCCTTCCTTCCTTCCTTCCTTCCTTCCTTCCTTCCTTCCTTCCTTCCTTCCTTCCTTCCTTCCTTCCTTCCTTCCTTCCTTCCTTCCTTCCTTCCTTCCTTCCTTCCTTCCTTCCTTCCTTCCTTCCCTCCCTCCCTCCTTCCTTCCTTCTACCCATCATCAGTTCCTTCCTTCCTTCCTTCCTTCCTTCCCTCCCTCCCTCCCTCCTTCCTTCCTTCTACCCATCATCAGTTCCTTCCTTCCTTCCTTCCTTCCTTCCTTCCCTCCCTCCCTCCTTCCTTCCTTCCTTCTACCCATCATCAGTTCCTTCCTTCCTTCCTTCCTTCCTTCCTTCCCTCCTTCCTTCCTTCCTTCTACCCATCATCAGTTCCTTCCTTCCTTCCTTCCTTCCTTCCTTCCCTCCCTCCCTCCCTCCCTCCCTCCTTCCTTCTACCCATCATCAGTTCCTTCCTTCCTTCCTTCCTTCCTTCCTTCCTTCCTTCCTTCCTTCCTTCCTTCCTTCCTTCCTTCCTTCCTTCCTTCCTTCCCTCCCTCCTTCCTTCCTTTTTCTTTTTCTTTTTTCTTTTGGTGGTGCAGAGGGAGAACTTCAGCACCCGGCATGTCCTGCCCACTACGACCAGAATGATAGGATCTGTATTCCCCCCCGCAAACCCTCCTCTCCCACGGTGGGTGGCCACATGGGTGCAGGCAAGATTATCTCGGACATGCACTCATTCCTGTGAGCTGCAAACGATCACAGCCTTCCCTCCCGTCTCTCCCCTTGGATGCCCCCACAAGTTGACTTCTGGGGGCAGAGTTAGAAGGTCGTGATTCTGGAGAAAGCTTCCAGTCACCAGCGGGACACAAGGTCCCATCAGGGCCAAGATCCTTGACAGACAACATGTGCACCCAAGATCCACTGGAGAAAGGTCCTGGCCTAGGGGTCTTCTTCCCACAAGCCTGTGACACAGAGGGTAGCTCAGCTACAGAACCTGCGCGGTGATTTCGGTGGCCTGCGATGCCAACCAGTGTGAAGAAGGGGAACTGCCGGAGTGGAAGATCCGAGAGCAGCATTTTGCTCTGGACTCCATTCAGCCTCCTCTGGAGCGATCTCTCGAATCCCAGCTGAGTTTTCCATTCCTTGGAGCCAAGAAGAAGCAGAGAGGGAGGAAACCTGGCCTTTGAGCCCCTGTGGTCCTCCTGTCATAGTCGAAACGGATGCATTATAAGACAATTGTCCCCAACATCTCTAGAATCAGCTTACGGGTGGACAGTTTGCCCTTGTGGACCATTGTGGCTGGGGGAGGATGGGATTGGCAGTCACAAAAACGAACTCTCCCAAACCCATCCAATGGGGAATCCCTTCTCCAGAGGATTGATTCCAAACAGGAGAGATGCCACTGGTCCAGCTTGCCTGGAAGCCACTTCCCAGGCTTAACTCTTCAATCCACCGACCCCAGGAGTGAGAAGGAAGGCGGCCGCCATGGAAAGGGAAAGGGATGGATTCTGCACATGCTCAAGGGACGTGTGAACCCCATCACAGCTGGCAGAAGTTCCTGAGCTGAACATTGGGAGCGTCGTTACGTGATCTGTGAGCACAGGATTTTGCTGCGGGGATGGATCAAGGGATGCGGGTTTGAAAGGGGGCCATGAGGGGCTCGGAGACGCTGCCCGGAAAAGGCAGATGTCACACCCTTGTTTTCTGTTGCAGATGGGGACAGGGGGTCCCATCCGAGGACAAGCACGTCCAGCACCTGAGAGGGAGGGAGGGAGGGAGGGAGGACGGCGGCCCCACGGCCAATGGCTAGCCGCCCAGATAAAAAACGGGAATTAGATGGGCTCGGAAATTAATTAAATAGAGCTAGAAAACAAACAGCTCTTGGCGTTCTCTTCCGCGTGAGCTTTCTCGCTGGAATAAAAGGCTGCGACGGGGGGTTGAGTGTGTGGCCATTTCAGCATTTCAGAAATCTTATTCAAAGGGGAAAACAAAAACAAAAATCAAAAACTGGCTCCTGTCAAGCCGCCAATGAGCTTTCCGCTTCCAAGTAGCTCTTCAGCAAATAACCGTAATTTATGTTTGCCACTGAAAATCGTCTCGGCAGTCCTTGAACCCTTTGGCCCACCACCTGGGAGGCCACGTTCCCCAGGACAATTTCCTCCGTGGACTGTCCTCGGTCGTAAAAGACCGAACACCAGGCCATGCCTGTCATCCGGGAAGAACGGGGGCAGCTTTTTGACCCCTTGCCCATCATCACCCTCTGAGGCAAAACTCAACTTCGTTCCCAACCTTGAGGAAAGCCACCTTTTTCCACGGCTACTCCCAGCCTCCTCCAACCCTTGAGGTTGTGGATTCTGGTAGTTGTAGTGCCTCTCCCCCCAAAAAGGACTCCTCCTGCTTCCTTCCCACATATGCCTAAGAAGGGCCTTTACGTTGCTTTCAGGCTGCTTCGAGGATTCCCGGGGTGATGTTGTGGATTTAGGGTTAGAGTTAGTACTCTGGAGACCAGGGTTCAAATCCCCGCTCCGCCATGGAAGCTCACTGAGGGAAGAGAACTGTCAAAACCAATCCTTCAATATCTCACTTGCCTTGAAAGGCCCCGTTAGGGTCACTACGCCTCAGTTCTGACTCGTTGCACAGAGCAGAAGCCACACAATCACAAAAATCATCCTTATTATTTTCAACAAAGCCAGACGCTGGTAATCCTAAAGACATTTCCTTGCCAACAGAAATGCCAGTGGCATCACCCAAGCCTGAAAGATGGAACTTGAGAACGATAACGATGTTCTTCCTTTGAACCCCATCATCATCATCATCATCATAGCACGCTGTCAACTCAATCTGACTTATTGTGACCCTTTCCAGAGTTTTATAGGTACAGAATACTCAGAAGTGGTTTTACCCTTCCCTTTTCTTCTGGGGCGGGGGGGGGCACCATGCAGCTTGCCGAAGGTCACACAGAGGTTGGGGGTTTCTGGAGAAACCCCCAACCTCTGACTCTACAGCCAGATACCTGTCTTGCTGAGCAACGCAGCCAGCTTCTTAATCATGGGCCACCGAACCAATCCTGACTTATGGCCAACCTTTCCAGGGTTTTCAAAGTAGAGAATACACAGAGGTGGTTCCCCATCCCCTTCTTCTTGGGGACCTTCTGGAACCAATGTGCAGATTTTGCCCAAGGCCACCCAGGCGGGGGGGGGGGATCGAACTCCCAACCTTTGACTCCTCAGCCACAGAGCTAAAGCACTGACCTCTCCAGCCAGCTCCGAAACACCTACACCTCCCTTTAACGCACCAAAGCTTCCACATGGCCATCAATTAGACTCCCCTCCACACACAAGGTGATCCCGTCAAAGCTCCGATGCTTCCCACTGCCCGTCTTCCTTCATCCCTGAAATGCTCCCCCGTCTCACCTCTTCAGCCATTTTTGTCAAGATGAATTTTACTGGACATTTAGCCCATCTCTTCCCTCTCCGCCACGTGAAAAAGATATGGAACAATCAGCTGTGACAAACAGTTGCGCCAGTAGAACTAGAATTGATCTGTCGACTCAGTGGGGTTTGCATAAATGTCACGACAACATTCAGCAACTGCTTCAGTGGATTCCCTCTACAGAATTTAGGACAGAATCTGGACACTAGTCCATTCGAGGAAAATCCGTTCCCTACAAAGCCTGCTTGTTATAAACACACAGTCACAAGTCTTCCCATTCGGTTCCAAGGTAAGTTTTTTAAATTAGTTTTCCACTCTATCTACATGCGATTTGTGCTCGTCAAACATCGTGTTACATTATTTGCTTACAATTATTTGTGTTTTTTGCATCTCAGTGACTTCCCAGTTGTCCCCCAAATTCCAGACATCTTTCAAACATTCAAACAATTAATGTATATATTTTAATATATAATATAATATTATCTATTATATTATATAATATTATACTATATTACTATATTATATATAGTATATAATATTGGCTACTATCATAATATTACTTTCATAGTGTAAAATATTCTCAAGATCTTCTAATAACATAGTTAATAAAAATAATTCGAGTTCCATGCCCCAACTTTATATCCAGTTTAATTTACCTAAAAAGAAAACCCACCATGATATGTATTTTCCTTGGTTAGTGCTCTCTTATTTCAATTTAATTTTCTTTTTAATATAAAGGATATGCTCCTTTACAATTCCCGAAGTTAGATATATACAGTATATGCTTTTCAACATTAAGGGCACCCTTCCTATTTTTCCCTTTTTCATCTTTCTAAGTAATTCCCTCTCTTATTTCTCTTTTTTTCACTTTTTGTTTCTGTTTCTCTAAACATTCTGCCATCTTTTATGCCCTCTAAAACTATTTTGTGCATCTGATTTATCTCCACCAGATCTTTATGCACTTGGTCTATCTTCAATAGATCTTCCGGGCTTTTAAAAATTAATTCTGCTGATTTTCTCCCCTGGTTCTAAAGTAGGTTTTTGTTGTTGTTTAGTCATTTAGTTGTGTCCAACTCTTCGTGACCCCATGGACCAGAGCCCGCCAGGCCCTCCTGTCTTCCACTGTCTCCTGGAGTTGGGTCAGATTCATGTTGGTCGCTTTGATGACCCTGTCCAACCATCGCGTCCTCTGTCGTCCCCTTCTCCTCTTGCCTTCACACTTTCCCAACATCAGGGTCTTTTCCAGGGAGTCTTCTCTTCTCACGAGAAAGGTAGATTTTATTTGGCATGAAAATTATATGATCTACCCCAAACCCTAGCAAAATAGTTCCACATCAGTTCCGGCTTCTGGGCTGCCATCGTTTGGTATACGAAGACCTGGTTCTGATATTCTCCCCTTTCTGGAGAGTATCAGAAGTTTAGCAAGTGAAGCCCTTTGAGTGTCCAGAAAGCAGAAATAACTGCCCACCAGAACACAACCACGGAAATGACTGCCAACTTCACTTGCCTTCACAGCCCATCTCCAGCTTTCCTAACAGCCTGCTTTTTTTCTGGAAATAAAGATAAGGATGCATGGCATATCACAGGTTGCAAGTTTTTAATGCTCGCCCAGCTGGTGGAAGAACCAAAGAACCGTGCAAATGAGTTGCAAAGGGAAATCTATGTTCCTTCCGAGAACCTGCGTGTTCTCCCCTTTAACCTAATCCAGGGTTTGCTGATCAGCTTTGCTGCCTCAAAATTAGATCAGCCTGCCACCAAAGTGCTGGGGAGGAAGAGCCAGGATCTAATTAGCTTCTCACTTCCTTATGCTTTTGCTATTAATTAGGAGTGCTTTGTGGCTCCAGAAATAGGGTGGGTGGTCAGAGAGAAATATATGACGAGCCGAACAAATATAAGTTTTCGGATGGAAATTGAGCTCTCGCTTCGTGTCTCGGCGTGGATTGCCAGAAGAAACAGCACGAGGGTGCCACTTCCCAAGGAGAGGTCATGGGGGAAACGAACAAACGAACAAATACAGCACAACAAGCTTTTCCCACAACATGATATAAGCAAGCATTACTTTTTGCTTCCTTTGTTAAAAGGAGGACGCCAAGACTGCTGAGAAACCGGTTAGGAGGCTCAGAGCAAGTGGCCTGAGTCCAGATCAGGCCATCTGCCAGTCTAGTTCAGTACCATCTCCTTTGACCAGCACAGTCTCTGGAAAGCAGGCGAGGCGGGAAGGGTGGAAGCTGCCTATAAACGCAGTCTGGCGTTGGTTTGTCTGGCGGACTATTGCCCGCTCTGCAGGGGTGTAAGCAAGCCATGTAAAACACTTTGCTACAGTGCGGCATGAAATACCAGCGGAGGCAGTGATGGGATCATGTACACAAAAGCACACACACCATTGATCAGATCACACAGAATACATAGATGTACAGTGGTGCCTCGCTTGACGATGATAATCCGTTCCAGCAAAATCACTGTAGAACGAAATTGTCGTCAAGCGAAAGTAAAAAACCCATTGAAATGCATTGAAAACTGGTTCAATGCATTCCAATGGGCGAAATACCTCATCGTGCAGTGAAGATCCTCCATAGGGTAGCCATTTTCCGTTGCCTGTTAAGCGAGGAATCTGTCCTAAACACAGCAGGGAGCCATATTACACAGCGTGAAGCCATTTTGAGAGCCGCTGATCAGCTGTTTTAAAATAATCATTTAGCGAAAAACCGGTTCTCGAAGCAGGGAACCGATCGTCGTAAAGCACTCATCATAAAGCGGATTCATCGTGGAGCGGGGTAATCGTCAAGCGGGGCACCACTGTACATGTTTTTTTGTTTCCTCAAAGAGTCTCTGTAAAGGAATAAAGCTGGCCAAGTTTCCTTCGCCAGGGCAGGTTATCTCGCTTTCCAATCTAGATTGGAGAAGCAAACAGATACAGCACAGCTGGGTTTTGACTCTCTTCCCCCAGGCAAATACTAAGACCAATCTTATGCAAATTGAATTCCGAAACTGGACGGTATCACTGCACAATACATTTTCCCTGTCACCTTGGAAGTCTCCTTTTCACCCAAATTTGTAACCTCTTTGCAAGATAATAAATTGCTTTCCTGTCAGAACAATACAACTATGTAACCATGTATTTCCATACTTGCTCTCTATAGACCCACCCTCTTGTAAAATTCTATCCCTTCTGTGATTCCCACTCCGATAAAGTTCGGATTCCTTTGTAATCCCATCCCGGCATGGACCGCATGGGGAAACGTTTGAAAAAACACAACCTACAAACAGTGTTCAAGCCCACCACAAAAAATACAACAAATGTTACAGTCAGCAAAGGATAAAAGGTACCCCCTCAACACTGCAGGAGTATACCGGATACCTTGCAGTTGTGGCCAGGTATATATTGGACCCACAAAACAAAGCATCCACACCAGAATCAAAGATCATTCATTCATTCATTCATTCATTCATTCATTCATTCATTCATTCATTCATTCATTCATTCATTCATTCATTCATTCATTTATGTATTTATTTATTTATTTATTTATTTTATTTCTATCCCGCCTATCTGGTCATATTAGACCACTCTAGGCGGCTTACATGAGAGACATTGCAGACTAAAACAACCAGAAAAATCTGCAGTAGCTGAACATGCCCTAAAACAACCTGGACATGAAATTCTATTCCAAAATACTGAAATACTGGACAACACCAGCAATCATTACGTCAGACTGCACAGGGAAGCCATTGAAATCCACAAGCACCAGCAAAACTTCAACAAAAAAGAGGAAAGTGTGAAGCTCAACAAAACTTGGCTCCTACCTCTAAAAAATACAGCGTGCAAAAGGTCAACGAACTCTACCCAGCCACAAGGACAGGGGATCACTACACACAAAAAGACCAGCTAATGACACCCATCAACCACACTGACAGATAATCTCTTCCCCTTAGCACAACAATACACCCACATCAAGACACACTAATTACCCATCTACAGAAAAAGACAAAAGCCTATCTCACAGCCATAAATACTGCACTCCCAAAAGCCAACTACACCAGAGCACAGAGTGCTGTCCTCTGAAGATGCCCATGGCGAAACGTCAGGAAGAACAACCTTCAGAACATGGCCAAAGAGCCCGAAAAACCCACAACAACCATTAGATCCTGGCCGTGAAAGCCTTCACAAATATACACAACATCAGAATTCACCACTTGACAGAACTTGAAGATGTTTCCTTGTATTTTCCTGGCATGGTTGCCAGGACAATACAAAGCATTGATACTGCAAAAATGTAGCACATGGTGTTTGTGGATGGGACAACAGGGGTCTCAAAGTTAATGCTGCGAGGTTATGAAAAAGGCAGCCAGCTGCTTTTAAAGAACAGTGTTCCAAATGCTGGCCTGGACCACTAGGTATCTCTTCTTAAGCCTTCCTTTGTTTTGCCTTGTTTTAAAATAGTGTACTGTACATCATCACTTTGGGAGTGGGTGGGGGAGAGACACTTATTTACTAAATAAATAAACCAGTCTCATGATATGCAGTGGGAGGAGCTACGGAATATAACAGGCAAGTCCAATTTCTGAGGATGAAGTGCAAGGGCTATCCGTAAGAAGTGACCAAATTGGTTCACTAGGAAAGGGAAACGGAAACCCGAACATTGTGATACCACTCATGACTGCTTTATTGGGGAAGTCTCAGGGCTCTATATTTCCCATCTTATTTGAATCAGATTGTTTTGGGGGCAGGATTCTGCACAGCGCAGATCACGGCAAACACACAACCCTCCCCAGTTTTGAGCCCGTTGCAGGAAAATCCCTAACGCAACAGAGTCACAAATGTCAACGGAAATGTGCAATATTTATTTTAAAAAAAATAAAGAAAGATTCCCACAGACAACTTGGCCCAAAATGAAAACTAAATTAACGGAAGGCGGAGGGAAGTAGAATGGATTCCTTAGTTTTCTTTTCCGTGGCTGAGCAAAAGCTGGAACACAAAAAATAAATCTGTGCTGTTGTTATTTGATATGTTTTATCTTTATGTTGCAGTTTCAAAAAGTCTAGCAGCAGCAACACTGTGTGCAAGTTGTAATGAACGATGCTGAAAGGTCACTCCTGTCCCCTTCGCAGGATGGATTTAGACACCTCTGAGAGCGGATGAAGTTCTCCAAGGTGGCTCTGTGGGACAGTTATGAACCCGAAGGTCTCCTATGTCTCAAATTAGGAAGACACTGGGATTATGGAAAGAGGCTTTCATCGGTATGGAATTTGCCAAACGTGAGAGGGAACGGATGTGAGTTACGATTCATAACTTGAGGGTTGGTTCTGGGTGGCTACTGGGGGCACGTGGTCTCCAAAAGTCATCTTACCTGCTCCCCAGCTGCACTTTAGAACCGTTTTAAACCAAAAATATGGAGAAATGTGCCTCGGGAAACCACTGGGGATGGGATTTTTTGGCTCTTTAGACCCAGAAAATCCTGAGGAAAGTTGTGTGGCCTCCAGTCTTTGAGGCGGCTTGATTTGGGGCTGGTTTGAATTGCTCAACCATTTTACATTGATATTGTTGGAAAGTGTTTAGACAGAAGGCAATTTGTCTATAACCCACCCTGGGAACTAGCCGTACAGGGTGGGTCACAAATAAAGGAAAACAAGAAATAACATTTCCCACATAGGTTAACGATAATGAGTTCCATGCAAATGGATGGAAAAGGGGAGCAAGCAATCAGCCAACGCATGAGAGATTCTGGAACCTCAGCACAACAAAGCAACGGATTTTTTTGCCTCCTGGTTAATCAGAAACAGTGGTCCACGACTGTGTATGTTCCTCATACGGATGGAAAGATTTGGTTTCCTAGACCATTTGTGACTGCAGCAAAAGGCCTCAGTTCATGAGTCACCCATGCCCGATCAGCATCCACAAAACAAGACTGGCCAGAGGCTCCAGGATTGGAGGAACACAACAACACAGGTATTGCTACCAAGTCTACATTGAGTTGCAGCCATAAACACCCCAGCACATCCTTGTAGAATTACCACCGTGTCCTACCCATGTAGAAAAACTTTTCCCCCAACTTCATCTCTGAACAGCATCAGTGGGATAAGTTCAGACTTTTCTTTAGAGTAGACACTCCCCGACCCACCAAAGAGATTTCAGTTTTTAAAGCCAACTTGTATTTCTTTTGATGGTTGTTGTGGGTTTTCCGGTCTGTTTGGCCATGTTCTGAAGGTTGTTCTTCCTAACGTTTCACCAGTCTCTGCGGCCGGCATCTTGAGAGGACAGGAGTAGGAACTCTGTCTGTGCTCTGGTGCAGTTTGTTTGGATAGTTGAGTATTTATAGCTGTGGGATCAGCTCTTGCCCTTTTCAGGACACAGGTGATTGTGGTGATCAGGGTGTTTTTGTTATGGGTGTATTGTTGTGATAAGGGGGAAAGAATATTCAACTATCCCACACTACACCAGAACACAGAGTTCTGACTCCTGTCCTCTGAAGATGCCGGCCACTGAGACTAGTATTCATGAAGAACAACCTTTAGAACACGGCCGAACAGCCCGAAAAACCCACAACAACCATCAGATCCCGGCCGTGAAAGTCTTCAAGGATACCTTTTTCTTGACGTTCGTGTAACCGTCCAAAACCCACTGTGGTACACAGAGCACAGAGGGTTGGGCTCAGGAGACCGGGGTTCAAATCCTCACTCAGCCATGGAGACGACACTCCCTGAACATCTAAGGGATCGTAAAACTTTGCTAGGATCTGAGGAGCCCAGCCTCCTTGGCAAAGCACCAGAAGCTGGCCAGAGATGTGCCACTGGACAAAAACATGCTTCTTTCCACCACAGAGCAGCACCTGCTACCCCTGGGATGCCCAAGGAATGCTAAATTGCACCAGCAGCCATTAATTCTCCTTCTGTGCCAACAGTACCACAGATGAAACAACATCCACATGAAAAGGAAATCATGCAAATTTTATTGCAGCCAATATCCTGGAGAGTTTGTTCAGTGACTTGGGTTTCATCAAGGCTCTTTTCTCTCACCCATAAGATCAACAAATCAATACAAAAATTAATCACGAAAATTTTCACTTCCCTGTTCCAGTTTCCAGAGCACATAAAGATGATGGATTAAGGTTTATACAATATCTGGTCCCCTTCAAGCTGTTGTGTGACATTTTCAGTCTAATTAACACAATACAATTAGCCATTAACTTTCATTAGGGAGCTGCTCGTTTGTATTTATTTATTTATTTGTTTGTTTGTTTTAAGAACCAGAGAGAGAGAGAGAGAGAGAGAGAGAGAGAGAGAGACGGTAAGAGGCATCAAGGGAAGAAACCTTTCCTCATCTTGCCTTCCCCGTCTGGATGCTTGATTTACTTGAGTGGCGGACAGCTTTCCCTAGACATGATTTGGGGTGTCTGCATTTGTCAGCGGTGAATATGGGGTCCGTTGGCAGCAGTCCCAAACAAGGTGAAGAAGGATGTTTCTACTCAGGGGCAGAAAAGCTGAAGCCTCCAGGCCTAATCTGATTCAGCTCCGCATCAGAGTAGAACCACTTGGAAGCTCTGGGTGGACAATACAGACTCAGGTAAGCAACTCAAGTAGGTGACGACCCGGTGTGCTGTAGTGAACCGAGTGATAGGCCAGGACTCCAGAGACCTGAGTTTGAATCCCTGCTCAGCCATGGAAACTCACTGTGGGTGTGGAACTCGCAAAGGTAAGGTAAAGGAAAAGGTTCCCCTTGACATTGAGTCCAGTCGTGTCCGACTCTAGGGCGCAGTGCTCATCCCCGTCTCCAAGCCGTAGAGCCAGCGTTTGTCCGAAGACAGTTTCCGTGGTCACGTGGCCAGCGCGACTAGACAAAGAACGCCGTTACCTTCCCACCAAGGTGGTACCTATTTATCTACTCGCATTTTTACATGCTTTTGAATGGCTTGGTTGGCAGGAGGTGGTACAAGTGACAGGAGCTCCCTCCATTGCGTGGATTCGATCTTACGACTGCTGGTCTTCTGACCTGGCAGCGCAGAGGCTTCTGCGGTTTAACCCGCAGCGCCACCACTGGTAAAACCACTCCTTAAATAACTCGCTTACCTTGAAAGCTCAATTAGGGTTGCTATAAGTTGGTTCCGAATTGATGGCTCAAAACAACGAAAGGCAACTTACAGAGGTTCTTGCTCTCCTTCATGGAGTGCTGTACAAACCAAGGCAATCTCCCTGAAAATAGAATTCCAATTGCCCCATGAATGCTAATAATATCCTCAAGAGGTTTTGGGGGACAGTCTCTGCACTGAGGGACACCCTGTTCTGCCTCCTGAGGGTCTCTCCTAGGTCTTAAAATGTAGGAAGAAAGAACCATCCACCTGCTACAATGCATGGAACCCAAGGAAAGTCAAGCCCAGGGCCACAAAGAGAACTAGGTTATCTATAAGGTATTTATAATAATTTACACAGAGTGGTGTAAGGGACATGGTGGCGCTGGGGGTTAAACCGCAGAAGCCTCTTGTGCTGCAGGGTCAGAAGACCAGCCGTCGTAAGATTGAATCCACGCAATGGAGGGAGCTCCTGTTGCTTTCTCCCAGCTCCCACCAACCTAGCGGTTCGAAAGCATGCAAAATGCGAGTAGATAAATAGGGACCACCTCAGTGGGAAGGTCACGGCGTTCCATGCCTAGTTGCGCTGGCCATGTGACCACGGAAACTGTCTATGGACAAACGCTGGCTCTACGGCTTAGAGACGGGGATGAGCACCACCCCCAAGAGTCGGACACAACAGGACTCAATGTCAAGGGGAACCTTTACCTTTACCACCATACAGAGTGGAGTTGGCAGAATGAAAGGGAACTTAAGAAAATGTATGTCGGTTTGTTTTCACCAACTGCCCGTTGCAAGTGTGGAGAAAACCAGGCAATGTTACACTCATCTCGATGCACTCTGTGCTCCTCAACATTTGTCGCGGAAGAGCTGATGCTAGCTGCCCTGAATGCTCTTAATGTTCATCATTAAGGGGTGTAAATTTTCAGATGTGTTTATTAATGGTACGTGCCGCTTCCAACATGAACTTAGACAGAATGAAAGAGCTGGGGGCCTCAAAACTCCATATTGATACACGGTCTCCCCACGGTTGTTGCTTTTTTCACACCGTTAACTGGGGGTTTGAGTGACTTCCAAGGCACTTTCATAACAAAACATGTCCTTTCAAAAGCCTCGAATCTTCCAGTGCTTCCTGCTAGGAAGGGCTCGGCTACCCCTCTACGGCAGGGCAAGACCTTTATACCTAGAAAGCTAAGGGAAGATTTACCCTAAGTCAGAATTGCTTTGGTGACATATCATTATTGTTAATTATTATTTCATCAAGACCAACAGATTGAATGATTGATTGACTGACTGACTGACTGACTCATTCATTCATTCATTCATTCATTCATTCATTCATTCATTCATTCATTCATTCATTCATCTATTCTGTTGCTTTACCACCACCTTTCTCCTACTTATGTGTTCTTTTGTTGTTTAGTCGTTAAGTTGTGTCCGACTCTTCGTGACCCCATGGACCAGAGCACGCCAGGCCCTCCTATCTTCCACTGCCTCCCGGAGTTGGGTCAAATTCATGTTGGTCGCTTCGCAGACACTGTCCAGCCATCTCATCCTCTGTCATCCCCTTCTCCTCTTGCCTTCACACTTTCCCAACATCAAAGTCTTTTCCAAGGAGTCTTCTCTTCTCATGAGATGGCCAAAGTACTGGAGCCTCAGCTTCAGGATCTGTCCTTCCAGAGAGCACTCAGGGTTGATTTCCTTCAGAATGGATAGGTTTGTTCTCCTTGCAGTCCAGGGGACTCTCAAGAGTCTCCTCCAGCACCACAATTCAACTCAAGAGTCTCCTCCAGCACCACAATCCTTCTTGTGTACATATGTAAAATTAGCACTGGCAGCAAGTTTGAAACCACTTCCGGATGGCTTTCTTTGCCAGACATATGGAGGAAACAGAGAAGGAGCACGAAGAGTGAAGGCAAAATTGGGTCTGGGATACTAAGAGATCATCACAAGGTGAGGCACGGACAAGGTGAGAATCTGAACACAGACCAACTGTCGTGGTGCCCATTTCTCCTGAAGTAAACCTCACTGGAGTTAATGAGCCTCCCTTCTAAGCAGACACAGACACAGTGTGGTAGAAAACCCCCAGCCTCCCACAGGGCCCCCGGCTCAAATCCAGCATGGGCGGCAACTCATTGAGATAACAGACACTGGAAATCTCTCACCCTTTCCTTTAAAAGCCTCCCGTGGACCAGAACAGGATGCTCAAGAAGGGCCGTGTATGCAACAGGGCCTGTAGGCAGATTATTCTCAATTACACTACTGTAAATAGAAACTCCCTCTTCTCTTTTGATACTGAGCCTCCCCTCCATCGCAACTATTGGAGAAAAAAACGAAACAGAACAACAATAAAAAGCCAAATCCCATCCATTCCACTCGCCTGCTTTGGTGTGGAACAGCATAGCAGGCCCATGCTGCGAGAGAACATCCTAGAGGGAGGTTCGGGAGGTTATTGATCAAGCTTTTAATCTGATTTTTGCTTGTGGCGAGGCAAGGCCGGCTGATACTGTTCAGATGCTCTGTTTTATTTGCTCGAGGAAACAAAATGGAAGAGGGAGGCTTTTTTCCCCTCAAGCCAGAGTAATCCAAATGGAAAGCAGGTTAACGCATCTCGAAGAACGGCCAACACCTAGACACACTTAGGGCTGTGATACTTTTTAGGGCATGGGTTTTATTTGGAAGGTCAGTGGCCATTGCAGGAGTTTAATATTTATACATTGTAATAATGTTTCATTATGTTTTCATTCTTGTTTGTTCAATCACTCCTCTGATGATGTACAGTGGTGGCTCGCTCTATGATTGCCCCGCATTACGATGAATCCACTTTACGACGATCTTTTTGTGATCGCAAAACGTTGGTCTAAATGGGAGAATTTCGCTTTGCGATGGTCGGTTCCCTGCTTCCGGAACCGATTCTTCGCAAAATGATGTTTTTTAAACAGCTGATCGGCGGTTTCAAAATGGCCACCGGGTAATAAAACGATTCCCTGCTGTGTTTAGGGACAGATTCCTCGCTATACAGGCAGCAAAAATGGCTGCCGTATGGAGGATCTTCGCTGGACGGTGAGTTTTTACTCCATTGGAATGCACTGAATTGGTTTCAATGCGTTTCAATGGGGTTTTCATTTTCGCTTTACAATGTTTTCGCTTAACGGCGATTTTCCTGGAACGGATTATCATCGTTAAGCGAGGAACTACGGTATATATCAGGCTTTATACACTTCTTTTATAAGTTGCAAACTGCCTGGAGTTCCTCACATGGGGAAAAAAACCTGAGTTTGCCTTATCTAGGTTAAGAATGATTTCCCTTGGTCATTCTGTTGGCTGCAAAGGCCTTTCCAGTTGCAATAAATTGCAGTTATTACAGACTCAACTCATTTTATTCCTTCAGCTGTTTTAACCTTGAGTGGATAAAACTGAGACAAGGAGTTCTGTAAATTTTTTCCTATTGGAGGTCTCCAGAATTTGTACAGATGGTATCTGCACAAAACTTGTATCTTCCCTTTGAGAAGCAAAACATGCACATGACCCTAAAAATCAGATTGTTTAAAAAAGAGACAAAATACCCATCCAATGCTTCGTCCTTAAAATTCCACACAAGCAACCAGCTGCCACTGTCATGTTGCACCATTTGCTACGTTAAGCATATGTTAAGCACCCATTTATGCAACTTCTCTTAATTTGTGCACCAGATCCGTCTTCTCTTCCTCTCTTGGGATGCTCCCTATTGCAGGGTGAGGAGAATACTGCTGTAATTCGTCACAAGTGGGGGCAAGACAACGGAGGAGCCTTGCTTTGGCTGCCACCTCTGTGCTGTGCCAAGCAAAGCCAAGCCCAAGTATCTTTCTTTGAGGTGGCTTCCACGACAGCTGCCAAGCTTGGGTGACGAGAGACAATATTGGAGGGTCTCTAATCTCATGTTGCAGCCCAAATATTTACTAGATGGAAGCCTGTGAAGAGCAGCTGCTCTATTCATAACTTCCCTACCGACAAAGAGAGGCTTGCGGAATGTGACTTGTTAGCAAAACAGGACCTCCACCGGATGCGGCAGAGCGCGTTGGTGAGTTTCCCCCTGCCATTTTATGATCAGACAATCAAAATCCCAAACTAGACATGATTGTCTGCAATGCACCCAGATCAGATGCACTTAGCACAGCTTGGTAGACAATTTGGTATGCAGATCAGCTATTGAGTGCCAGTATTATTACTGCCGATCAAAGGTATCTTTTATAATTAAAGTGCTCCCTGCAGCTGTTTGCTAAGAAACAGTCAAGAAATGCACCCCATTAAGGAAATCGGCAGCTACGCTCGCAGGGAACTGCTTTCCCATGCTCAGAGGGGTGGACACCACATGCATAAACGCCCTTCCAGGCCACAGGAGGACAACGGTTCAATGAGAAGGAAAAACGGTGGTAGGTCAACCTCAGCTCTGTACCCGTGGGCCGAAGATCCACTGAATCAGGCTTTACAAAGGCTCACGGGTGACCTGGCAAACCACATGCCACATGATGTCCAATCCTCACAAGCATTTGCCAAAGGCAACTCTCGTTTTTATTTGTGGAGTGTCCATACCCAGAGAGGGAAGGTCCGTAAACCTGAGCTTGAACTGACATGGGAACTGCATAAATAGTCCCTCTCAGGCTGGAAGAAATCTAGTTTGGGGGGGAGGGGTGGAGTGGTTAGAGTAATGGAAGGGGGACATAGGAGACCCAGGCTCACATCCTCACTAAGCCATGAAGATCACTAGGTGAGCCTGAGCCAAACGCTCGCTCACTCGCTCGCTTGCTCACTCACTCGCTCACTCACTCACTCACTCACTCACTCACTCACTCACTCACTCACTCACTCACTCACTCACTCACTCACTCACTCACTCACTCACTCACTCACTCACTTTCAGGCTGATCTACCCACAGGGCCCATGTGAAAATAAAGAAGGAGAAGGAAAGAGGAGACTGATGTGGACTGGCTTGAGTTTATATGAGGAATGGCACAATACAAGGATAAATAATGTCACATTCCTGGGGGGTTCAACAGACAAAAGTCCAATAAGCCAGTCCAATATCAGAAGTCCAGAAGATGCAAAGCAGATACCAAAATGCCAGAGCGAAAACACAAACTGTAGTCAGAGTCTAAAGCCAAGGGTCCAGAGAACAAGGTTCAGGATAAGCAGGAGCATGGATGCAAGGCAGGGTGTTGACTTGTTGCTTCCACAAGCTTCCAAGCCTCTGGGTGCAGATTTTATAGCAGCAGCAGTAATCAAACATGTCATCCTGCTAAAACTCAGGGCTGGTCGACCTGATGTTCCTACAGGAAGCATTCTTGCGATCCTCAGACCTTCGTGTCATGAGTCCTTGCTGAAGCTTCTCCCTCACTCTGGCTACTGGGGGAGGAGAATCTGGTGGTGATTCAGCTGCCTGCAATTCTGATTGTCCAGCATTTTCCTCAGCTGTAATTAACCCCTCAGATTTCAGATCTTCTTGGGCTGAACTCATGACAAATAAATGGTAAGACAGAGTGCTGGTTGGCGAGGTGCCTTGGGCTCTGGGTGTGCCCATGGTCCTGAAACACTGGGGTCCAGGCGTCTTTGTCTTCTGTGTCACAAATCCCAGACTAGACCTTGTTGTCCTGCTTCCCACCAAACCTCTCCACGAGGAGTTCATTTCTTCTCAATCTGTCCACAACGTCAGTATTCCCAGGAAGAGCGCAAGTTGCCCGATCAAGCCTGGCTTCCCAAGGACACGGTCATTACAGGGCTTTCAAATCTCATGATGCCCATCTGGTATGCTAGTACCCCACACGGTGCACTTGACAAATGCTAGCTCCCTCAGAGCAGGCCAGTGTGAATTTATAGGAAACGACGCCCATGTTTTATGGGTAACTTGACAGATTAATTTCCACAATAACTCTACAGTGCTAGAAGTGAACGGGGCAATGGGGTCTGCCCCTGCGAGGCAGTTCTAAATCCTAATTCCTATCTGTACTCCAGCTGGCCGCTAGGCAAGGTGGAGCTGGCCAGCAGCAGGAAACACAAAAATGAACAAAAATGCAACACCCAAAATGTTCTCCAAATGAAACCACAAACTCTGTGGCTCCCCTCCCAAGGTACATCCATCAGGAAGGCCCATCTCTGGTAACAGGTCATGGACTCTCCAACCATGTCAGCAGATTGCATGCATACCTGGCCACGGTTAATTTCGCAAGTCACCCCCTCGTTCCTGGCTTTTCAAAGGAAAACCAATGTCAAGATGCTTGTCTTCACAACGGAAAGGAGAGGTGGGCCTACTCCAGGTGCCCAGGGCTGGTTCTCTCCCCCTCCTCTGGAGCTGCCAGATACTTCACCAAAACCCAAAAGGAAAAAAAAACTTTTTAAAAAGGAAAATCCCAAACAATTCTACAACTACAATTCTCTTTTTGTACAAAGTGCTTTTAAAACATTATAAAGGCAGGCGGTTAGGGAACCACATCATTTGGAAGGCGAACCAGGGTTCTTAAGGAGAAAGAATTCTCCATTTCAGGGGGGAAATGTAAACAAAACCAATCAAGGTAAAATGGGGGGGCGCAGGGGGAACTGTGGGGAGTGTGCAAAAAATGCCCATGATGCCACAAATTATCATGATTCTCAGCCGTGATCCAAACCTTCCAGTTAGACCAAATCTTGGGTCCTCTCCACCCAGCCCATTTTGCTCACTGGGGAGAGTTGGCTTCCGAACAAAAGGATGACATGCTGGAAAGGTCTATCTCCTGGAGAGGAGACCTTGTCTGCTTGTCTGTCTTCCTTCCTTCCTTCCTTCCTTCCTTCCTTCCTTCCTTCCTTCCTTCCTTCCTTCCTTCCTTCCTTCCTTCCTTCCTTCCTTCCTTCCTTCCTTCCTTCCTTCCTTCCTTCCTTCCTTCCTTCCTTCCTTCCTTCCTACCTACCTACCTACCTGCCTGCCTGCCTGCCTGCCTGCCTGCCTGCCAACCAATTATCCTTCTTGATACACCAGAGAGTTTGCTGCAGGTTTGGGGGACATTTGCTCACCCCAAACATTCTTGCAACCTTCAGCACTCCCTAGCCAGCGGGGCCAGATGGTGAAACACAAGAGGTCTTCCACTCTAGGAACATCTGGAGAGTTGCATGTTCTTTGGGAAGAGAACATGCATGTCTTTGGGAAGAGAGGATAGAAAGTAACTCCTCTGCAGAGCTGAGTCACCAGTATAGACATGGTTACTCAGAAAGCCCTCCACACCTCATCATAGGCATCCTTCAGTCTCAAGAGACTATAGTAAGATGCTCTGAATCGAGGAGTGTCCTCTCCAGAGCATGAAGCCTGGGTAAAGTAATATGGAGGATAGGGTGTTACCCAAGCAGCAAATCCCACCTTTCCACTTTGCTGAAATGGTCCAATGGAAAAGGCAAGAGCCAATACAGCTGGTTCCAGCGACGTTGCAGGAGTTGACAGAAGGACACGAACTGACTCCAGCTCCGGATTTTGCCTCTAGGTTAACTCCTGAAGCCTTTTCCATGAGTGGATATAGCCACAAGGCAGTGGAGGTTTGAAATCGGAGTTTTCCTTCTCCTAGATGGGCTGCCTTCCATGGCTGACAAGCCCCAGCTACCTGGCCTGCTCTCTAATAGTGCAGAAGTACGATCTGACCCTTAAAACTTTCCTGCCTCCCAGGTCTCATTTTCAGGGCTCCTAGGGGAAACGGCCCAGATCCTGGCACACCCTCATTTAAGGAGGAAAGCCCCACCTCCTAGGCCATGCAGTGAGGGGGGGGAACAAAAGAAATCCCAGCAAAAACAAACTATTCAGCAGCTAGAATCCAAACTCTATGAAAAATAACCTCTCTCCCTACGAGACCTCCCCACAAGTGTCCAGATGTTCAGCAGAAGCCTTTTCCTCAGCCCCACCATCTCCACAGGATCTTCTGGGGAGAGCGCAGAGAGATCTTTTCCAGCGGCTGCTCCTTGCTAGCCTTCCTCCAGGAGACAGAAGTCTTGCTTTTTAAGTGGCCATTTGGCATCTATATTCGGATACTTTATGGGAGGGCCGGTAGTAGCCGCCGTATCTTAATATTTACGATGTTTTCAGAATGTTTTAGCAGTTTTAGTTCTTGTGTTTTTAATCGTTTTAATGATTTATTCATCGTTTTATATGCTTGGTTTTTACATGCGGCAACTCCCTTAAGCCCTTTATTCCTCTATCAGGAGAAAGGCAGGCTATAAAAAAAAAAAAACCAACGGACCATTCTGCCCCCAGAGGGAGAGCGGGAGGGAGAGGTACAGGATCGGAAGTTTTCACCTATGTCACAAAGACAGAGTTGGAGAAGCGGTGAATCTCAGAATGGCACAGGATTCGGGGTCCCTGACTGGGACCGTGGCTTGCTTTTTCAGCCCAGAGCTGCAGACCCTGAAAGGTGACACCCCCATGCGCCATGTGCTCTCCATCTCTCCATACTGTGCGGTGAGGAGGGTACATAAAGGGCTTGCGATTGCAATGCTCTCCTCTCCTATTTTTTTTTAAAAAGGGAAATTGAACAAAGGGTCTTATACTTTTTCTTGTTTGCAAACATCACGGCCAAGGTCTTCCGCTCAGCCTGTCTTGTAGATCAAGCAAGTAACAGGTCTGGAGAGGCATTTTAAAGCACTGAGCGGTTAAAAGCCACGTTCTCGAATGGACTACCTTTACTCATACAAACCTGCCTTCACAGGACTCGGCTACCAGAGTCCTATTTTTGTACCTACCAGAACAGTTTTGGCTGGCAAGGATGAAGGGATGGGACCTCTACAAATTTTAAGTGGACTTTATCCTGTAGACTCGCTGTTCCAAGACCTCCATACAGAGCACGTTACCATAGTCTCTCGAGACTGAAGGAGGCCTAATCTGATCCTAAGGACTAGTTCTAACTGTTTGTTCCAGCTACAGTACACAAATATGGCATTATTCAGTGACTTCCAGATGTTTCCCAGTGCTCCTAACTACTTTTAATTAGTAAAAATTGAATGTTTCCAGTCGTCAATCCAGTTGGGGCTGGGCACAAATCTGTCCAATCTAATTGGAATTCGCCACTGGATTCAGGCCATCCGATCAAGTTGCGCTACGGCTGATTTAGCAACTTCCCCCAACTTAAGGGCTCTACTCCGCTTGGAATGAATAACTGTATTTGGCCCCCAAATTGCTTTCTATTCAAAAAGAGGTGGTGCTCTTAATTCCAAACGATGCTGAGGGGGAAAAAAGAGATTTAATGTGTTTCGAGCTCTTCTTAATATCATCACGCTGTGACATTATCACTTCTTATATTATTGTTTCTAACAGAACTATACCGCTGTTAAACTCTCAGCATAATTTTGCTTTGCATTATTATTTTGTATGTCTTTCATGCTTTTCTTTTTTTAAAAAAAATAAAAAAAACATTATTTTCTGAAACCTTTCTTCTAAAAAGGTCTAAAACACAGTACTGTAGTAGTACACTCATGGACTTCAGTCTCAGGCAGGTAGCTTTTTTATGGACATCAGAAGGAATCTTTAGCGGTAAGAAGAGGAAAACCCACAAAACCTACGCTGTATAAGGATGATGGATTCAATATCAATCCGGCTCTTCAGAATAATGCTGGGCAGCCATTGAGATGCTCAGTTCTAGATTCAAGCACCCAGAATATTGCTCTGACATTAACAGGGTGGAATATTAAATACAGTGGTGCCCCGCATAGCGATGATAATCCGTTCCGGATAAATCTTCGCTATCCGGAATCGTCACTATACAGGGCAAAAAACCCCATAGGAATGTATTAAACCCTGCTTTGGCTGTGTGGTCTCTCTCCCACTGGCTGGGTTTTGGGAAAACCGGCCCTCGTCCCAGCTGCTCAGTACTGGCGTTTAATGCGTTCCTATGGGGGATAAACTCACCACTAAGCGGAAATCCTCCATACAGCCGCCATTTTTGCCGCCTCGGTAAGCGAGGAAACTGTGCGAAAATGCTGCGGGCGGCCATTTTTTCTTCCGGCGGCCATTTTGGAACCGCCGATCAGCTGTTTTCTAAACATCATAATGCGAAGATCGGTACGCGAAACACTTAACGATCATCGCAATTCAATGTTTAGCCATTCCAAACATAGCAATGCGATCGCTTTTGCGATCGCAAAATCCGCATCGCTATGCGGATTCGTTGGTAAACGGGGCACTCGTTATGCGAGGCACCACTGTAAATAAATAAATAAAAACAAACAAACACACACACACACATACATACTTACACACACACATACATACATAAAAGAAGACTCGGAGGAGACAGGTTACACTTTTCAAAAACTTGAAAGGCTGTCCTACAGAGAAGGGGCAGGATCTGTTCTCGATCATCCCAGAGTGCAGGACACGCAACCATGGGCTCTCAAGTTAAAGGAAACCAGATTTCATTTGAATATCAAGAAAAACATCCTAAATGTTAGAACGGTGTAACAATGGAACCATTGATCTCGATAGGCGGGGAGCGCACCAACAGTGGAGGCCTTCCAGAGACATTGAGACCACCCACTGGCAGCTCACCGGTGATTCATATCCCTGCATAGTGAAGGGGGTTGGGATGGATGGCCTTAAAGGACCCTTCCAACTCAATGATTCATGGGAAGGTTTGTAGCGATGGGTGAAAGAAGCCAGGCTTTGTGGGACCATCTCTCCCTCCTCACCCCAATAGCTGAAGGGGCCATCCAGCCAAGTAGGGGCCACACCCAAGCAGGCGGATGGAGCCTCTGCTGTCCGACAGTTGTGGCAAGCCAGCAAGCTGGGTGAGAGGGAGCAACGTCCCACCTTCCCCTCCCTAGTTTCTGCCGTCGTGGCACCAAGAGGGTCCCCATCTTCTCTCGTGGCTTCCCAGCTGTCCTCTTGTTCGGAGGTAGGTGACCATACCTGTATACCTCTCCATTCCTCCTCTTCTGTTCCCCTTGACCCAGCCTCCTCCAGCTGTCCCTCCTCAAGTACATGCCTCTCCTTCAGCTGTATGGTCTCTCTCCCACTGGCTTGGTCCTGGGGAAACCGGCCCTCGTCCCAGCTGCTCAGTCCTGGCTCAGTAGGGTTGTGTACCTGCACCCCCTGACATTTATACATGTGACATTTGACAATCCTGGAACCGGCGGGGGGGGGAATCAAATGTCTGGTTAAGCTTCTGACGACACTGGCAAGCAAATCAGAGCGACTCAGTTTTGGTGATCACACCAAGACAAAGGAACCATTTCCTTGCCCGTGTCCACAGTGCCCCCTGCCATGGTTTAGGTCACTGGTTCTTAACCTTGGGTTACTCAGGAGTTTTGGACTGCAACTCCCAGAAGCCTTCACCACCAACTGTGCTGGCTGGGGTTTCTGGGAGTTGCAGTTCAAAAACATCTGAGTAACAAAGGTTAAGAACCACTGGTTTAGGTTATTGAAGCTAGAATGTAATTTCTAATTGGGATATTTAGTAGTGAACAATGTAAAATGGATTCCATATTGGTTCTCTGTATAAGTGATTTCTGCATGCGGACAGCGTGTTTTTGCAGAGGGATGTGGGAATGTTTTTCTGTAGACCTGAGGAAGACATTCCTAGATAAGAAGATTGGTCATTTGTTATGGCGGAGTGCAGACGGATCTAGGAAAACAACACCTGTTTCCCATGAGAAGAGAAGAGAGAAGATAAAGAGGGACTGTTTACCTGAATTCATGCCGTGACTGGATGACAACGTGAGAGACGGAGAAGAATGGGGGGTTTCCAGCTAAGCTTGAAAAAGGAACTCTTACCATGCACAATATCTCACTTTTTCTTTTCATTCTTGGACCTTTTTGGACTACAGTTTTGCTAGGTCTTGTTGCCTGCTGTGCAGTGCAGGTAACAGACTAATAGAGATGCAGGTGATTAGGTGGAAAGGGGGGGCTTTAAGCCTTTTGCCCACCCTAATAGAGTTTTTAAAATAGATTTTTCTAGGATTTTTAGCGTTTTTGTATTTAAAGAGAATTATTGCTTCATTTATATTTTGTATCATTCCTTGAAAATGATAACATGCTTGCTTATGCATCAAACTGACTTTATTTTGTGAATTTCTATATTTTTATAAATAATTATAAAAATCAATTGGTCTCTTGAACAGTGGAGCTGTCTTAATATTACCCTGAGGGGGAATTATAGGGGCACATTTTGCTACTGAGTCCTATCCATATGGAGCAAAGTAAGTCTACTGACTACATAGCTCATGTGTCTTTCTTTTTTGGACTTTTCTAAGGTTGCTGAAGTATCTTTTTAGGGCAGACTTGTAAGCAGAAGTGTTGGGGCGGCCCTTTGGCTGAAGTTACCAGGACTCGACTCAGCCTAATGAGGGAGCACAAGCTTCTAATTACTCTCTGTCCGAACGGTCAAGCATCCTCTAGGGGAGCTGATCGTTGACACCCCCCCACTTGCAATCTGATACGCGCCCACAGCCCATATGGCCCCCTTTCCTTGGCCACCATCCACCCAGCCATCCCCCACCCTCCTTTCTTATCTTTTTGTTTTGTTTTTGGTGGGGGTTTTTTTGTTGCTGATTTTTTTAAACCTGTGCAGAGGTGATCTAGCGCTAAATGTGGTGGTCTGGCTTTCAATTTTTAAAAACGAAACACTCTGGAGCAATTAGGGAGAAGGATCGCGGAGGTGGGTGTCCCCTGTGTCCATCACACCCCAGGTAACGATATCAGCTATAAATCACACCATCTGCCCTTTTAAAGCCAATGATCACACAGGGAAAACATTGTTTGAATCATTCTGGCTTCTGAAATATAGAAGCCCCCCCAGCAGCAAGGGAAAAACTCTGCATCAGAAGCAAAAAAAAAAAAAAAAGCTAATTTGCATTGCCTCTTGTGTCACGTGATACTGCAACTCCATCCATGCTAATTGCAGAGCAAATCCTGAAGTATTTGTCAATGTAATTGTAGCCTTAGGTATAAAGCAATGTCCCGCCTTTTTTATTGTCCAGTCGTGTTCGACTCTAGGGGGCGGTGCTCATCCCCGTTTCCAAGCCATAGAGCCAGCGTTTTGTCCGAAGACAAGCTTCCGTGGTCACATGGCCAGTGCGACTTAGATATGGAACGCTGTTACCTTCCCACCGAGGTGGTCCCTATTTATCTACTCGTATTTGCATGCTTTCGAACCGCTAGGTTGGCGGGAGCTGGGGCAAGCAACGGGCGCTCCCTCCGATGCGTGGATTCGATCTTACAGCTACAGACCTTACAGCACAGAGGCTTCTGCAGTTTAACCCACAGCACCACCACATGCCAGCTATGTCCTGCCTTACCGTGTTCTATATACTGTACTCAGAAATAAGTCGGATCTGCTTCACTTCCAAGGAAGCAAGCACAGGATTGCAACCCTAAAACACTTCAGTAACTTGGCTTTTAGGTGTAGCAGAACTTCAAAGGCCAAAGTTAATTGTGGCAATTAAAAGAAAGAAAGAAAGAAATCTGAGTCAACCTCTTCTAAAATGGGGAGAGATGTAATCCATCCATCCCTCCCTCCATCCAGCGGTGCATGCCACGAAACACCAAACATCCTTTGAAGAGCTGGCCCTTGATTTACTGGAATGAGCAAAGCCACTCGCTGCCGTTAAAAGCAGTGAGTCACAGAAAGAGCAAAAGGTGCCAGGAAGGTTAAATAAGGAGATGGCGGTCAGGAGTTATTTGCAGGGGCGATCAAGCGGAGGACCACCCTGTTAAAATATCATTAAATGTGAAAAGCCACGGGGTTGTGGGGTGAAGTCTCTCAAGACAGTAAAAGTCATTTCGCTGGAGATCCCCATGGGGGGGAAAAGCTGCCTCTCTCTGAAAGCTTCCTTCTTCTGCGGCTGGCCTCTGCCACCGGGAAAACAAGGCGATCAGAGGCATCTAGCCAGGGATCCGCTCAGCAATCCGGATCCCTGGGGCTGGTATTGTTTCCAAGATGCCGAGAGGCATTCCCTTAGGAAGTCTGCTGAGGACCTCTCGGGTATCTCATCCTAGCATGTGAAAAGCAGCAGACTCTTTTTGGCCCCCGTCTGCAAAAGAAACCGGAATTATAATCCACAGAAGTCACCCTCTGTGAGGCGAGGGCTTCCCTCCAGAGACACATTCCTCCAAAGCTGTCACGTCCACGCACAGTCAAATGAAAACCCCCTATTACCTCCTAATGGCTCCTAATCAGCAAACAAAAGGAACAGACAGCTTGCAGAGTCTTCAGGAACTTCACATGGTATGAAAAATGCCCTTTATCTTTCAAGAAAGCACTGTTTTTATGTCACTGTCAACGTTAAGGTTTTTTGCTTCATAACAATCAAGATATACTTGAGTTACAAGGGGCCCCTCAAAGGACATCCAGTCCAACCCCGTGCTCCAGGGAGGAAGGCAGATCAATGCAGATCTGACAGAGGGTGGTCCCATTTTATCTTGAATGCCTCCAGCATGGGAACACTCACTGGGTAATGCGTTCCATTATCGTACTGCTCTAACGATTAGGAAGTTTCCCCCTAATATTCAACCAAAATCTGGCGTCCTTTATCTTGAGCCCGTTATTGTGTGTCCTGTACTTGGGGATGATCGAGAACAGATCCTGCCCCTCCTGTGTGTGATGACCTTTCAAGTATTTGAAGAGTGCTTTCATATTTTCTCCCCTCAGTCTTTTTTCCTCAAGGCTACATCGGCCCAGTTCTTTCAGTCTTTCCTCCTAGGGCTGCGTTTCCAGTCGCCTGATCATCCTCGTTGCCCTCCTCTGAACTTGATCCAGCTTGTCAGCATCCTTCTTGAAGCGTGGCGTCCAGAATTGGACACAAGACTCCATCTGAGGCCTAATGAGTGTCGAATAGAGGGGAACGAGGACTTTGTGCGATTTGTACCTCATGAGATTTCTAACTATGAAAGCTGGTCTCTTATCTAGTTCACAGGTTCAGGTCTGCTCTGCAATCAGATGTTAGCTTGAGCTTTTTAAAAAAAATTAAGAATCTAAGAGTCCTGAAAGCAGCCAATGGACATGCACTTAGTATTCCATAATAACACACACATACACACACATCTCATGAGAAGAGAAGACTCCCTGGAGAAGACCCTGATGTTCAGAAAGAGTGAAGGCAAGAGGAGAAGGGGACGACAGAGGATGAGATGGCTGGACAGTGTCTGTGAAGCAACCAACATGAATTTGACCCAACTCCGGGAGGCAGTGGAAGACAGGACGGCCTGGAGTGTTCTGGTCCATGGGGTCACAAAGAGTCGGACACAACTTAATGACTAAACAACAACAACAACTACACACACACTTGCATTTCAAACAAGCAGGGACCCTGGCATGTCTCTTTTAACACGTTGACCCTCAACAACAGATGCTACCCAACAGCCAACCC